>NW_010238122.1:0-3247 GCF_000690775.1 Eurypyga helias | reverse complement strand
TGAGGGCAGCGAGCGGAGCCGGAGCCTCAGCGCCGCAGGAGCTCTGGTCTCGCCGCCGCCGCCTTCCCGTTTCCAGACTGAAGGGCTGCAAGAGCGCGAGCTTCCATCCCAAGGGATCGCCGTGCTGTCAACGGCATCCAAGGCGCTTCTCTCAACAGGTCATGCAGCGCGGGCGGATGCTGTCTGAGGGGGGGTTTGGATCAATCTGAAAAGCCAAGTTTAGAGTCAAAAACCTCAGCAGCGCACACCCCCCAGCCACCTCCACCAGCCTTCCCAAGCCCAGGGGGATTTGTTACCTCCGAATACAGCGGAGGTGGTCGGAAGCGAAACTCCTGGATGTAGGCAAAGAAGGGACCTTCCAGGACGCCGCCAAGTTCACTGCGGCACGGCGGAGCCAGGCTCTGCTCGGCCTCTGGGCTGGACACGACTGCCGAGTATTCAGGGGGAGCTGAGGAGAGGTAAGAGCCATCAGGGAATAGGAAACACGCTCCACCAACAGGAGACATGCAGGCAAAAGGGCTTCAAATCCAGCATTTCCCAAACCCTCCCAGTTCCTGGGGAGAGAACCCAAGAGATGCAGCACCACAACCAAAAAATTAGTCAAAAAAGCAAAAGCTGGCACTGGAGCAAGAGGTAAAGTTGAGAACTTGCTCTGACCCTCCCTGTCCAGAGCGGGTTTGCAGCACGTGGACAGATCCCGGGAGATGCTCACCCTCCGGCTGCTCCGGGATGGTGCTCAGCCAGTCTAGGTTGACGCTGTACTGGCTGCTGACACTGGATGTGCGGCTCCCAAAGGGATGCAGCGGGATGGTTCCGATGACAAGTGGCAGTTCAAGGAGCAGCTTGGATGTCCCAGGAATATCCACACAAACCTTCAGAGACAGGAGACAGCAGGGAAGCTGTTGGTGTTTTCCCAGTCCAGAGGGGCAGGCATCTCCCCAAAGCACAGGGGAGGGATGGCCAAGAGGGAATTCTTGCAGCAGGATGCAAAGGGAGATGCAAATGCTTCCGCACGAGCCCTCATGCCGAGCATGAGTGGCAATGGGGCAACGGGGAGAGCAGCCACGGCTGCACGGGGGGAACCCAAGACCTTATACAAATCACCAGCCCCCAAATCTCCACACCAGCCCAAAGCACAGCTCTGGTGAGGAGGGGAACGCTCAACACTGAGCTGAACCACCTCCAACACTTCCCATGAGGTCCCTCACCTTCAGGGAGTATTCCACCTGGATGATGCGGCACTGAAGGATGGATGGACCCACAGGCGGGATCTTCAGCGCCCGCCCGTGCCACACTTCCCGCTTCCCCGCCGCAATGGAGTCACCGACAATGCTGGTCACCACCGATTTCTTCTGTTTCTTGGTGCCCCGAGCGATGAAGGTCTGAGTCTGGATGATGGCCGCCTTGGGCACCACCGCTCGGCTTGTGCAGTTGTCAATCTCAGCAAAGATAGGGATGACCTCACCTACCAAAACAGACGTACATGTTGGAGAAGGGGAGACAGATCCCGGTCCTGCCTCAAGAAATTCCTGCATAGGATCACCGAGGGTTATCCGGCACTGGAGGCACAAGGTTTCATCTAGTAGAAGCCTGTCCCGAGGAGGCTGCCCACATCGGGTGCCCACACAAAACCTCCCCAACTGATTTTGTACCCAAGTCAGGAGCCCAGCTCACGGTGACACCAAATCCCCTCCCGCTGGGGTCTACCCACAGAGGTTCAAGGGCACCAGCACATCCCCTCACCTGGTGTGTAGCCTTTTCGGTCAATCTTGGCAGTCACAGAAACCTGGCCACGGTTGCAGTACCAGGCACGAGCAAGTTTCTCCTTAGCACCTGCCTGGGGAGCCTGGAGAAAGGAAAAATATTTAAGCTATTTGGTAAGAAAGGACGAAACTCAAAGCAAGCACCTCCCTGGCACCGAGAACCTGCTGGGGAGCATCAGCAACTTCGCAGGTATCTGATGCAAGATGCTGTCGCAACGCACCCGAGTCTCCAAAAGCCAAGAGATGCTGAGGACCCCTGCCCAGTCCAGGTAGCGCTGGAGGGCACAAGTTAGAGGGGCAGATATTCCCTCTGGAAATCAGGCCTGCACTGTAACGCCAGAGGGGAGGCAGGCACCTTTGTGGGCTTCCCAGGGAAGGAAGTTTCGGATGCCTCTGCCCCGAGGCGGAGCAGGGAGAGCTCACCAGCAGCGCGGGCGTGTTGATGTCGATGGGTTCGATCACGGTGAACTCCTTCTTCACCTTCTTCACTGTCGACCAGGGTCGGTGCAGTTTGGCTTTCACCCAGTAGCGCACGCTGCCGTGCTTTCCCTCGAAGGAGGTAGCCAGGGTCCTGTGTACGAGCGATAAGCAGTTTGGAAGGGTTTTGCTGAAAGATCTCATTTTTTAGGTGCTCTGTGTCCCCCCAGGACCCGTGTCACGCACCAAGCGGCTGCTCTCCCCCTTCGCATTAAGAAAACAGAAACATGTCAACTTACTCGGGGAGCTGGAAGGTGAAGGGGAACTCGTGCCTTCCTGCCTGCAGGACAGTGACTTCGCCATTGTCTGTGGGCAAAACAGATTTAAGATGGTTATCTCCCTCCTGCAGAGCTTCCTCTCCGGGCAAATCAGTGGTGGGGATGTACAGTGCGCAGCGAAAGAGCGGCACGATGGCACAGCAGTGTTTCTGCCAGGGTTAAAGGGCAGCAGCACTCACACGGCTGCGACACGAGCCGGGCACTGCCGGCTCTCCACGTGTCCCCAGGCACGCAGCACCCAGGGGCACCTCCACGCTGCAGCTCGGGGGTGAGAGCCCCAAGAAGCTTGGCCAAGCCAGGAGCTGCACCGGGAGGGTGGCCAGCCAAGCCCCCTGTGCCCCCCAGGGTTTGCACCCCCACCCAGCCGAGCCCCCTGGGATTGGAAAGGGACCTCTGGGGATCAGAGGGGATCTAGTCCATCCCCTGCTCCAAGCAAGCTCCTAAACCTCCGCAGTTTTCCAACGCTTCTTTCCGTCAGGGAGCACCCAACGCAAAGGGGGAGCCTTGTGCGGGGCCCATCCCTAACCGGGGTGCCCTGCAGAGCAGACGGGTCTGGCTGCGCACCCCAGGACCCGGGGGTGCACTCAGCATTTGGGGTGCCTGTGGGGGACCTACACACCCAGGCCCCAGAGTGCCCAGACCCTACGGCACCCTGTGCACCCCCATTTCAGCTGGTTGGGGTGTTGTGCGCACGGCAGCTGGCGTGTCCCAGGCACTCTGAATTCTGAT
>NW_010238121.1:0-434 GCF_000690775.1 Eurypyga helias | reverse complement strand
ACTGTCTCAAAAGAAATAAAAGACTGTTAAAAAAAAAAGTGAGGCACTTACCAAACGTACACACACACATGCAAAAAGAACTAAGATTCTGTTTCAATAAAAGCTGGTCTCCTTCATGATCCGCAAGAATTCCTGCTCGTTCACTTCCCCATCCCCATCTCTGTCTGCTTCATCGATCATTCCTGAAAGATATTTGTATTTGGGAATTAGATGTGGGTTAAACAAGGATTAGAATTACTAGATGAATTTGGAACTAGAGCCACTCTTTAGTACCCTGTATGTACAGTGTTACCTCAACGTCAGACCTATACGCTACAAAATATTTACTAAACGAGACACTAATATGCTTTTTTTATGTATGTATTTATGCAAAAGTCTGTGTAAGGAAGTGTTGTATTACAGGAACTGTCCTGGAAGAAACAGAGTGCTTGGAG
>NW_010238120.1:3027-5447 GCF_000690775.1 Eurypyga helias | reverse complement strand
GCTTCCCCCGGGTGCACTCCAGCTGCAGCCCCACGAGCTAGGAAAGGCAAGAGCGGCCTCTTTCCTGGCTGCCCAGCCAGCACCCCGTCCCGCAGGAAGAGAGCACCCACCTTGCTGGAGAACCGGCCGAGCTCCGGCAGCAGCTCCCACTCCACCTGCCGCCGCTCCAGCTGCCCGTAGAAGCTCACCAGCTTTGCCCGGAACAGGGCTGCAGCTGCTTGGATGGGGGGGTCTGCCTCCGGAAAAGCCACATCCCGGACCTCAGCCGCCTCCTGACACAGGGCCAGGCCGTGCCGGTACTGAGCCTGCAGAGACGGAGGAAGGAACAAGCTCCGTGCTCGGGAATGGCACCGACCTGCTGCGCTGGGATCCAGCACTCCGCTGTCGGAGCTGCATGGGAAATGATTCTGGGCAAGTGGGAAGAAACAGAGGTTGCGGAGTTCTCCAAATCTCTGCTCTGTCCTGGCTCGGCTCAAAGGGCAGGAAAGGCATCGGCCTGTCCTGAGTGTGGTCATCAAATTAAAGTGCCTCCATATCGAGGGGTGTGGGAGGACAAGTCCTTGTCACTGTTATTGTCTGATGGACGTCCAGGCCCTGCAGCCCGGCCCAGCGGGAGGAAGGGGCTGCGCGGGACAGAGCGCAGGAGGGGCCGGCAGCCCCAGCCCAACGCTCCCCAAGGAGCTGCCCGAAGACCCCCGCAGAGCTGGGCTCGAGAAGTGCAGCTTGAGCCAGCCACCCCGGGTTTTGCACAGAAGCCTCGTTCCGAACCCGGGGGAATCGGGCTGATTGCACCAAACTTTGTAACGACGTTGGAACGTTTCTAATTTGGCATTTTTGGTTTCTGCCGAGTGCCAGGCAGGGGCTGGAGCCACTCAACTCTGCTGGCAGCGACACCCTCGGGATGCATGGTATGGAAAATCCCCCATCAAACATACTGTTGCCTGGACGAAGAACTCATTAAAGCGCTCGGCAGAGCTCTGGAAGCCGTCGGGGCTCCACTCCTCAGCGCCCATCTCCTGCAGCCGCGCCGCGGCCTCCCCGTCCAGCCAGCACCCCAGCTGCAAGAGAGAGCGGGGACCGGTCAGCTGGCGGGGCATCCCGTCCCGGTGTGGTTACAGGCATCCCATCCCAGGGTGGTCACCCCATAATGACAATCAAAGCTCATGTGATCCTGTTATTCTCTGAGCTCCATCATCAGCACCCGAGGAAATGTGGCCAAGGGGCTCCATCGCGGGAACACCGCAGAGGACAGCTTCAACTTGCCGCACCCCAAGGACTCACCTTGCTGAACTCAGCCTCCAGCTCCTGGACCTTCTGGAGGGACTCCAGGCGCTCCAGGCAGCTGTTGGACTGGGACACCAGGTGGTGAAGCTCTTCCTCCAGCTGGCTGTACAGCCCCTCCGCTGACTCCATGCTGGTCCTGGTGGTTGCAGGGGGAGAGGGGCCGTCAGCGCCGGTGCTGCCGCCTCCTCCTGAAGACACGGGCAGAGGCAGCTTTCCGGGGGGCCGAAGCCTCTGGGCGGGCGGGCCCCGGCCCTCGGGGCCGGCCGGGAGCCAGAGGGGCGGACGGCCAACAAGCCAGCATGTGTGGCTGCTGAGAACCCGGCAAGTGCCCAGGGCAGGAGCTGGCCAAGAGACGCTCCCTCCCCACCTGCCTCATCATCCTCAGGGCCCCCCAAGACACGCAGGCACTCCCTGGAGAGCACTGGGCAGCGGGATGCAGTGGGATCAGCACACCCGGCATGCTGGAGCAGAGCATCCTGGCCCTGCACGTGCCCTGGAATCTCCTGTCCCACACAGCATGCTGGGCGTTGGGAATCACGGCCGGGAAAGTGTTGGCTGCCAGTGTATCCAGCCCAGGTGAGGGCCGGGAGCAGAAGGAGCAGTGGGATTAGTGCTGTGGGTGTGCGCTGACTGTCGGATGAGTGTGGCACCACCGGACATGTGCACTGACCGCCGGACATGTGTGGTACTGCTGGACATGTGCACAGACAGCCGGACACGTGCACTGACCGCCAGATGAGCGTGGCATCGCTGGACACGCTCATGGATGGCCAGACGTGCGTTGACCACTGGACGTGTGCGCTGACCGCTGGACGAGCACGGCATCGCCGGATGAGTGCGGCATCGCCAGGGCTTGGCCCCATCTAGTGGCTTTGCCCGAGACCAGCCTGGAGGGCTCGCTGCAGGCCTTGCTGAGCAGCCCCAGATCCCAGTCCCGGGGCAGGAGATGCTCCCAGGGAGCCAGACACCTTCCCCAACCAGATCCTGCCCAGGCGGCGAGCTGCAAGCTTGGAGGGGGCATGGTGCCGGCACTGGGGTGTGCTGGAGAGAAGCCCATGGGGACTGGGCCCTCCCTGGGGAGGTGGCTTTGTCGGCCAGCAGAGGCCAGGGGTCCCCACGAAGCCGTCCCCTCCTAC
>NW_010238120.1:1996-3014 GCF_000690775.1 Eurypyga helias | reverse complement strand
GCCGGGCGGCCTCCCTGCGCAGCCTGGCCAGCACAGCCCCCCCCTCGCGCTGTGCGTGTACCAGCTGCGGGTCACTCAGCACCCTCTGCATCAGCTCCCGGTGCCTCTCGATGCAGGCGGCCACGTCCTGCGGAGGGAGGGTGGGATGCTCGTCTCACGGGGGGCATCACCCCGGGATGGGCACCCGGGGCTGCCCCCTGAGGGACGAGCAGAGGGGACAGGGAATAGCCCCATGGCTGGTCAGGGAGCGCTTGCACTGGGGCAAAATGCTGCTGGAGTGCCAGCAGGCTCCTTGGCGATGCCAACAGGCTCTTTGGCGACGCCTACGACCACCGGTGCCGCAGCCCATTACCTGCGTCCCCGCCCGCGTGTCGGTGCTCCGCAGCTCCTGGATGCAGCTCTGCAGCAGCTCCGATGCCCGCTGGAGGCTGGCCGTGAAGGGATGCAGTTTCTGTGCGTGGGATGCAGCGTGTCAGTGGGGCTGGGGCAGGGAGTGGGGCAGGAGGGCAGCTGCCTGCCAGGAGGAGCAGTGCCCCAGAGCAGGGAAAACCACCGAGCACCGGGTTAAAGCCGAGGAGGAAGGGAATGTGGAGGAGGCAGGAGGGGGCTGCCCTCCTGTGCTCAGAGATCTCCTTATCCTTCTCCTCTCCTGGGCTTTCCCATGGCTTTCCCAGGGATGCCCAAGGCGCGGAAGCTGCGGTGGGGACAGAGGGGCACCGCGGGGAGGTGAGGCGATGGATACCGGTGTGGTAACGGGCACCTGGAAGAACTGAACCCACTCGCCGTGGCAGTAGGGGAAGGTGCCGTCCAGCTCCGGGGTCAGCTGGGAGCTGTTGACGTAGCGGCCCAGAGCCTTCCTGCGGGGCAGCAGACTGGTGAGCACCCCCAGACCCTGCCAGGGAGCACCCCCAGACAGCCCCGGGGACAGCCTGGTGCAGGGCCATAGCCCCCTCTTCCCCTAAGCCCCCCGCCCCGTTAGCCGGCCTGAGCGTGCCTCCGAATTCTGCTCGGAGGAGAT
>NW_010238120.1:0-1842 GCF_000690775.1 Eurypyga helias | reverse complement strand
GGGATGGAGCTCGTTAATATTTCATGTTATATTAATTCAACTGAGCAGCTTTAACCGGACAATAAACCCTTTCAAGTTCAGGTTTATTACCCCCGTGTCCGGCCGCTGGAGGTGAGTGGGAAAGCTCTTGGCTGCCTTCGGGCAGCTCTCGCCCGGCTGCGCTGCCCAGCGAGCCCAAGGGCCGCACCCAGCGGGGTGCTGCTCTGCCCAGGTCCCCAGGCAGGGGAACGGGGGTCTCCAAGCAAGGGGACGGAGGGTCCCCAAGGCAGGCGGCTCCTTTCACCCTGTCCCTGCTCTTCCCACAGGAGATGGAAAGGGGACACGAGGAGGGGACGGGCTCACCTGCACCCCGGGCAGCCCCTCGCGGGGGGTGACCAGCTCCTTCTCGGCCAGCAGCAGCACGGTGTGGATGCAGCCCGGCGCGACGCTCTGTGGAGGCAGGGAAGAGTCACCACGGCAAACCCCACGGCGCACCCCCCAGTGACGCTGCGGCTCGGTCGCCTGAGGCCGGTGAGCTCGTCAGGAAGGAAGAGGCTCCCGAGCTCGCTGGCATGGGAAACGGGGATGGGTCACTCAGGCTGTAGCCCCATCCCCAGCTCCCTGGCAGGATGGACCCATGGACAGACCCTTGTGGGCTCCCACCAGCCAAGCTCCGCGCAGGAAGCGTTGGGGTCGGTGGAGGATTTATTGGACAGGCTGCAACCAAGCCCTGAGCAGCAGAGACACGGCACTGCAGCCCGAGAGAGGCCACGACCCCAGGATGGCACAGGACACCCCCATGGCTCTGCCTTGGCGCCAGCACGGAAACCCTGCCAGGATGAGTGGATCGTGGCTACGGAGCTGATTTCCAGGTGAGCTCGGCTGGCGGGATGCTGAAGGGGCTGGGGGCATGCTGTGGGGGTGGTGGAGGACCCCCCTGAGCTGGGACAGGGACAAATCCTGAGGGGCTGGGAGGGGACCTGCACTCCTGAACTGCCAGCGTGAAGCTGGGGAGATGCAAGCACCAGGTGTGAGTTCAGTCAGGGCACATGGGGTGTCTGTGCCCAGTGTTGGAGGGTCTGTGCTGCCGCAGACTCACTCCAAAATTAGAGATTCATCAGCATCTTGGGGAACAAAGTGGCTGCCAGACGTCCAGACGTCCAGGACTGGGTGTCGGGGAGGATGCAGCAAGAGGGATGTGGGTGTTCTAGATCCAGCCGAAAGCCCCCCCGGTAAATCCACCCCATGTGGGGAGGCTCTGAGGGACCCCCAAAGAGGGGCAGCTCCCACATAGGGACCCTCCCACTGCTGGCACATCCATGGCAGAGGCAGGCAGATCCCGGCGTACCTGGGCAGAGCGGAGGGCAGAGAACAGGACGGGAGCGGGCGGCTGCTTCCTGGCGTCCACCACGACAGTCAGCCCGTCCCTCGCGTCTCGCCTGGGGGGATACCGCGAGCAGGAGCAGATGGCAGGGTTAGAAACAGCACGGGGGTCCCTCCCCATGGGCTCCCAGCCCCCTCCGTTCCCCCCGGCATCAGGGTGAGGGCAGGCAGGGAACTCATCCTGTTCCCAGCTGAGGGCAGGGAACTTTGGAAACACGTGCCTTCGGCAGAGGCACAGCATCCTCGGGGGGAGGGCTGTGGGCATGGGGACGTGCGGATGTGCCCAAACCAGCGCGTGTGGGATGCTGAGCAGCCATCCTGGCTTGGCCTGGGGGTGCCCAGGACCCTGTGCCGGGAAGCAGCCAGAGAGGGGGTCCCTGGCAGGTCCTCCTGGCCCTTACCTGGGGAGGGAGCAGAGGCAGAGGATGAGCCTCGCCAGCTCGGCGGCCGAGCACCACGCAGCCCCCCAGGCGCTGCTGC
>NW_010238119.1:0-1225 GCF_000690775.1 Eurypyga helias | reverse complement strand
ACGGATCTGTCGAGGTTCAGAGGCATGTGCATTTTGCCTTTGAGTAGAAGGGCTGCTTTTATGACCACCATGGACCGCCAACTTGAAAGACCCCTCAATATCCTTGTCCAAGCACTCTGGCCCACACTACAATTTTAACCAATTGTAACATGCTTGAAGGCCCCTTCACAATGTATCCTTGAGTGACAGGGCAATAAATTGTCCCCTCTGGCCAGCCCAATAACAGTCCCCAGTCAAGGACCTTGCCTCTCAAATAGAACTCTGGTCAACGACCACCACTGGCCCACGTGACACCAGTCTGGGACCCCAAAGGACCCCAAGAAGCTCTCAGAAATACAAATCTAGTTTTATGTTGATCACGGCCCTCCGGGTGAGTGCTGAAGCTGGTGGCGATGCTACCCTGGCTTGCCAGAGTTGGGTCTGCATATGCAGCACGAAATGGATTTCCACACTCCCAGCCCAGACTGCATGTGTGGTTTAGGCCTGGGCACTCTAGTATTTGCCATATTAAATCACTGTTTCAGCATTAAGGACATTAAGTCCTCCTCTTTTTTTTTTTTCCCACATTTCAAACCCCTTTGACATATACCACAAGCTGAGTGACACCTTTTCATTTTATGCCCCTGTTCATTGACATTCCTATTCTCCTCTAGTGACAGAACAAAAGAGTCTGGGTGAGATGTTAATGCCAATTTCTTTCTGCCACTCAGGGCAGTTTCTTATTTCTTAAAGTGAAAAACATCACAGTATGTAACTTCATCCCATTTTCATTCTGTCTTAGAACAACATCGATTGCAACATTGCAACTGCAACATGCTATTGGAATTCCAAGTTCCATCCTCAGGTCATTTTTCTCCATCTTTCAACGTGTCTAACGGCCACCACTGGTTCCAATACTCGATTAGATTCTCCCGAGTGACTGCTCTGCCCGGGGGCCATCAATTTGCCTCCAATGCTTCAAAATGCCTCTTACGTGACTTTCTTAGGATTCCCCCTCTTTGAGAGGACCCTATACCCATCTTCAAGAGGGTTTTAAACAGTAATCCTGACGTTTCAATATCCCATTACAACAATCCAAACATACAGATATCTCTCAAGAACAACCCAATGTATACCACCTGCTTAACCAAACATATTACGCCAGTTACGCCCTGCAAACAAATCCAACAGCACAAACCAAAAATCGTTATCAGAAAATCTTTATCAAAATTTCCATTACCAGTAT
>NW_010238118.1:0-6045 GCF_000690775.1 Eurypyga helias | reverse complement strand
CTATGATTCTATGATTCTATTTGCCAAGTCAGTGATTTTTTGATGCATGCTGTATGGACCTCTGGATGTCTATGCATTATTTCTAAGGTGTGTGCAAGAATCAAAGCAAGCCAAATGAGAAGCAGGCTTCATTTCACTGCATGAACTGCTGTGTTCTTATATATAAAACTTAAACACAGTAAAAAAGATCCAAAACATTGAAAGCCACATTGCAAGTATTTTTTCCTGAGGTATGTCAAACAGCATTGGCATGGGGGCCTGATTTAAGAAAAACTGCACAAAGACAGCATCTTTTATTCAGAGAATTCAGTGGTGCATGCACTAGACATCTTGCATTTACTTCTTTTGTTCCATCTGTTCCAAGTATATTTAGCAAACTGACAGACTGATTCTTTTCAGCAGGTAGCGCACTTCCACCATCTTTAGGTACCTCAGATGGCAGAACAGTGTTTGGACAGGCTACAGGTCTGCACCACATGGATTTCAACTCCACAGAAGCTAAAATTTGGATATGTCTAAGTGCCTCATGAGCCTACCAGAAGTTATATCTGTAACTTTAAGCAAGTCAATTCTTTCCAAAACCAAGCCAACATCTGCTGAGTCTTGAGAACTTGCAGTGCTTATCCTTTCCCATGTGCTGTATATTCTCTAAGTCCAGCTAAATAAGCATTGGTTTTATGGATGGAAGCAAAAAAGGGACAGAATATTGGGAAAGCTCATCTTCCTTTTACAAATAAAAAATACAAACATGGTTCAAGATTGTAGCCCTAAATGATTAAAATATTCTTTGCACCTCAAGCTCAGTGAACTGAAGGAAAAAAAAACAAAACACCACAAACCACCACGCCCCAAACTACTCCACACAAGGGCAACAAGAACGACTTATATATTAAAAGGTGGAAAAGGTGTAAAACCCATTTCCTCTATGGCAAGGGCAAATTGTAGAGCTACAACACAGCAACAGAGTATGTAAAAAGGAGAATATGTCTCCCTTAGACATAGCTCATTGACCCTGCATTATTATTTCACATCACGTATTTCAATTAATTTTACAGTTTTCACCAAGAATGTTCTTTCTGAGTCTTAACTAGATTTAACAGAAGTTACTGAGATCAAAAATTTGACTGTAGTTTGATCTAAGCCTTCTCCTCCCTGGTACAACTGGGGCAGAACCTAGAAGTCACAACAACAAATTTCACAGAAGGCTCCTCCTGTGCAAGTGCTGGGAGACTGAAAAGATGTTTCAAGAGCAGGCTGTTTGCTTGGTGAGAAAGTGGAAGTTCGTGAATCCAGCACCAGCATCCTCGGGCAGCTGTGGCCTTGCAAATGGTCCAAAGATGGGATAGGAAAAGGGGGGCAGGCATATAATGTAAATGGTGTGAAACAAGGGGTGGATAATGTACTGGTTCCAGTCTGTAAGATTTTTTGTTTCATTCCATAATACATCAAGCTGAGTGGTGACTGTAACCGCCTGTACCGGAGGCGCTGGGAGCGGGCCGGGGAGAAGTCTGCAGAGGCTGGAGCAGGAAGGTGTGGGGCGTCGGCTCGGAAGTTACGCCCGGCAGCGCGTTTTTTTTTCTTCTCTGGGCAGCTCGGTCTCTGTCCGGGCCTCGTGGTGGGTGATTAGCAGAAAAGTAGCGTCTTTTGTCAGGGAAATTGCTCTGGAAAGGGGGAGTTGGAAGTTTCTTTCTCCCTGCTCTCCGCTCCTGGGCTCAGGGAGGGGGTTTTTCGCACTCCACTTTTTGGGCTCGGGGTTTCGGATTTATTTTTTTGCTTTGCCGTTTTCAGAGCCTGGCTGTGTTGGTCCACGGGTGGTGAGATCCTGTATCATTTGTTCTATTTCTCTGTTCTTTTAATTACTTATTAGCAATAGCATTGCTAGTAACTCCCTAAGTTTCATTTATATAATTGAACAGTTATTATCTCAATTTTTTACAAGCCTCTCTTGTTCTTCCTCTGACACTTCCTCACTGCAAGTGGTGTAGGGGTTGGAGTGGTAGAGCGACTGGTGGTGCTTAATTGCCAGACGGGGCTAAACCACAACAGTGGCAGTTCATGAATCCAGCACCAGCATCTTCAGGCAGGTGTGGCCCTGCAAATGGTCCAGAGCCATCAGGCAATTTCAGCTGTGGCAGGAAGGCAGAGGACACCAAAGGTGATACAACCCCCCTAAGCAGCCCAGAGTAGGTCAGCTGGCACGAGTGTCCCACTGATGAAGCATTTAATACTTCTTTTTTTCACTCATTAGGCCCCGGCAAGTCCACAGACAAGAAAGCTGACGAAAAACATAGATCGCTGGTACTAGAATTTGTTTTGTTTTGACAAAAGGTCTTTCCCGGTAAGGGACCTTCTTTTAGTGCTGAAATGCAGCCATATCCCAGGCTTAAGTGCATCTTGCCATCACGCTTGGCATTTGTTCAGCCTGTGAGATGCGGTTGTTACCCCAATGACACTTCCTGTTTGAAAACTGTTGTAAGAAAAATAATGAGTACACTTTGGAGATAAGCCACCTCTTCCACTGTGCTATTTCATGCTAAGAAGTGAAAGCAAGCCCCATTCATCATTCATGCAAAAAAGGAGGCTTGGACTGTGTAATCTGTGCCATTTGAGTTGTTTTCTTACTGTATCAGAGACTCAAGACAATGGCCTCTTGTTCCATCCTTTCACTAGGTGTCAAAAAAACTGCTGTGGCTGCGACCTGAAATGCTCATCCAGCGTGACAGTGACCAGCATGCTTCTGCCTAGGCAGCTCATCCTCAAAAGCCAGATCCAGCCCAGCCTCCCCAGGCTTAGCCCAGCAGTCATGGCACTGAAGATCTTCCCGTACAGTTAGCAAAGCAAGCCATCACAAATGCCACGTGCTTCCTGCCGCTGGAGCTGGAGGCTGAGGTGGAAAGGCAGAGCTCCCGCTCTGACAGACAGCTTGATCCAGTGCCCCGGCAGGTTTGTTTGCTCACAGCATCCAGGAAGTACAGTCAATTCAGAAGCAATTCAAGCTTCAAGGGCTAGGATAATACTTGAGCTCCTCTGACTCCTCATTCAACCCTGTTAGCAACCCAGCCTGCACCTCGAGGGCTAGCCCTTACCCCACCCTGCTTTTAAGCCCCATCCATAACCGGCCTTGCTCATGTCTAATGCAGAGAATAATTGCTGTGATGCATGAGCATCCCAGGAGTCTGTGGTCTCCGACAGCAGCTGGCACAACAGCAAGAGGCATCTCAGAGCAAGGAGAGGCTGAGGCACCTGACAGCATACTGCAGAAGCATACTTCAAACAGTGCCATTCCCGAGAGGAACGGGACACTTATGGCTTGACTGAAAGTGCTCGGCAGACCCTTAGAGCTGTTCTCAAATAGCTTTTTAATTTCTACACGCACACCTCCCAACGTCATGTCAGTGCAAAGAGGAAAAAAAGGACTGGAAATGGCCTCTGTTACCATGGGTTCTGGAGGACAAGAATCCCTTCAGAAGGAGATTCAGATGTTTAGGACACAAATTACTCAAGACCTAAATTTGCTCATCTGCAGCCCCACTTGTCCGCATGGCAAAGATCCGGAAGAGCTCTCTGTCACACATACCACTGCTCAGCCAAACTGACAAAGGGAAGGGCACACACACAGTTTTAGACCCCACTGGGATGCAGGGAACCCCCCAGGCCACGGAGCTAGTCAAGAGCGGGACTGTGAAATCCCAGCTCCAACAGAAGCCAGTTTTCCATCAGGAACCAGCGGTGAGGAAACATCCTTTCAAGGAGAAGGGGCAGCATGTGTCACTGAGCCCTGGAATGCCGCTCCCACCTCTTCTGCTGAGGCCACAAACCTCACACAGACCAACTCTACTAGCTGCTGCACCCCAGGGATCTGCAGCACCTGCATCACAGAGCTCACGTGAAGCAGGATGCTCTGGTTGGTGGCTGACTACCTCAACCTCTTGAGTTTTGGCAGCAGCTCACAGGTTTGCCCAGACTCAGCTGGAGCACAGCAGCTTGGCAGATGGCTCTCCAGTACCCTGGGGACCTGCCTAATCTTACTCTCCAGATGCTATCCCTTCCCTAAGCTGCTATATTGTGCTACCTCTAAATTATCTTTAAACCAGCACCCAGCATTATACCAGGCTCTTACTGTCTCTCAGGACCCTTGCAACTAAACAGAGGAACTCCAAAGAGAAAGACATGCAATGCCTCAGAAAAAAATCACCTTGGCTCCCAGGTCTGCCAGCCCATCTCTCCGCGGAGCAGGGATCATTTCAAGCAGTCGTCTGTGCCACATGCGCAAGGGCAGTTTATCCGCCACTGCGAAAGCATCCTTCCCCTGTACCAAAGGCCACATGTGGCGTGTGACTTGTGCCACCTTGACTGTCAGCCCCAACCCTGAAGCTCCCAGCACTTGGCTCTAAGCACACCCATGGAGACAACCACTGGTCTGCAGAGATGCTCCATGGCACTGGCCCACAGTACTCCCACAGACAGACTGCCTCTTCATCCCACAGGCATCAAACCCCAAACCATCTCTTAAATCAAAGCTGCAATACCAATATTCCTGGTAAAATGGGCAAGAATAGAAAGGACCATTGAGGGTGGGGGGGGAGGGGCGAGGAGGGGCAATATTCTGAACAACATCCAGGTCTGTCAGCTTGACAGTAGTGAAAAAGCTCTTGCTTAAAGAAAAACCCTTAGTGTGTTCATTAGGATCCTCAATGCTCTTTTCCTTCTCAATGTGATGGCATAAAAACAGTAAATCAGATAACCTGCTTATTCACCAATAGAGGACCCCTTTCACCCAGGTAAGATGTGCAAGGATTTTCTTTTTGTGTCAAGAAGTCTTAATTCTTTTCGTTGTATCGAGTTTTGAAAAAGCAGCACGTAAGTTTCTTGGAATTGTTTTTAATATTACCACTACCACTAAGGATCTTCCTATACTCTTTTCTGCAATGAACCAAGGCTGTAATTGAAGGGGGACCATTTGCAGAGGGACTGCTATGTGGTTTAACCTCACCTTCTCTGCCACCAAAGGCATACCCCAAAGCCAACGTCACTATAGCCAAACTCAGACTGTGTAAACCAAGAGAGCTAGGTCAGATTCACAGCCAGCCTTAAACTGGTAACATGTGCTGAAACACACCAATTAAGAATATGACTGATGAAAAAGCATTTGAAGTACAATGAGGTTTCTTTCTACTAGCTAAACCAGAAAGGCTTGGATGATTTTCAGCAGTCTATTACAAGTGCTTCATACACTGAGTGTGCAACCACCAGTTTTCATTAGAAACATTGCATTTGACTTTCTCTCTGTTTTAATAGCGCTACGCACAGACAGAATTAAAGCATGACTGAAGCTGCAAAAACAGTAGTAATTGCCGTTGCCTATTACACACCCAAATCGCTTCAATAACCCATACATGTGCTCTGCTTCACAATGTTCTAACCGGCATCCTGTGGGAGAAGGTAATTGTTGTTTTTGGCACGGAAACAGTGCCATCTATGTGGGAAGTTAGCATCTTCGGTGAGTTTACATGCAGTTCAAGCTCATTACAACTCTCTGTTTATGCTCTCATTGAGAAGCGTTGCTCCAGCCCCCGGTAGCAAGGATGAACACCACACTTCCACAGGAGCAGCCCTGTGTACATTTAATGTTCTAAAACTTTGTATCTTTGGTAAATACATCTCAATACCACTCTTCCCCAGAAAGCGCAATGCCAAAGACACTGGCTTGTTCGTAACATCTCATTTTACTCGAGAATTTAGTATCATTAAGAGAGCTTGTCACTGCAGCAACAGTGCTGATTGGTTACGCATACAAGCTGCACAGAGACAGAAGCAAAACCAAGCGTACAGGATGCAGGCTGGGGGTCCCAGCCCTGTGGTGGGTGTCCCAGTGCAGCCTCCCTGGTGCAGTCGGATGTCTCTGGGGATTTCACAGTACTGAGCACAGAAGCAGGCTCTGAGGTTTTTTCTCTTAGGTAAGTGTTAAAATAAGGAGGGAAGGGGAAAAAAAAGGAGAAAAAAAGAAAAGGAAAAATGAAAAAAAAAAGGGGGTGAAAAGGGAAA
>NW_010238117.1:38622-74525 GCF_000690775.1 Eurypyga helias | reverse complement strand
AAAAAAAAAAATCAGATGCAAAGTTTAGAATACTTATAAAAGTTTAACTCCAAGATGAATGACAGTGCAAAAGGTCGTTAAAAGGGAACGCTGATCCTGCTGGTTGAACAAACAAGAAGCAGCAATTAAGTTTCAGCACTTATATGTTTTGAACTTTGTGCATTTTACGTTTACACTAAGTATTTTTCAGTCATTTAGAGCAAACTCTGTTTCAAGTACATCATTGCTATTATGTCTGGAATGATGCCAAAGGGGAGAAAGAAGCAGGGGGCCCCGCTGGAGAGGAGGGTACCACCCCATCCTCCACAGAAGCTGCCTTAAGGGAATTCCTCTCCGTAATTCCCCACCGACCATACACAACAACACAGCATACACAGAACGCCAGAAATTGATCGCTGCATGAGCCCACACAATGGGAAACCTGTTTACAGTTAACTAATTTGCCAAGGGTTGGAGAGGGCTGGGAGGGCTCAGCTAGCATTACATGCATGGCCCAACTTTACACGTCTTTTACCAACGACTACGCGACAAAAGTAATTTTTCAGATGGATCCCAAGAGCCAGCTACTCCTGCAGTCACCATCATCGCATAATGTGGCAATCAGAGAATCCCATATATTGTACTTATCCTGGAAACGCTTTTATTCTGTTTTAAATTAATAAATTAGAGTAAAATCTATTGCATGTGCTACAAAGACTTACCCATTACACAGAGAGAATCTGCTCACTTTTTGTGAAAACATAATTTAGTGACGTGAACAGAATCTGTAGCACGTAAAATAAAAACTTCACATTTAATTATATTCCCACCAAGCGACATGATGAAATGAAGCACATCCCAGGGTGCCCACCTATAATCACAGGGTAGAATTTCCCTTACTACATCCACTCTCCAAACTTCAGTTCTGTGGTAATGCTGTGGATTGCTGTGTAGTTACATGCTTAGCCTTTTATTTTTCTTTCTTACCAGATGCCCATCTACATGTATTTCAAAGAATCTGAAAAGAATCAAACTGCAAACCTACAGTCTCATTAAATTAAAAAATAAGAGTTGAGCCGAAGGGGAAGGGCTAAAGAGATCTACCAGCCTGAGAGGGCAAGAACAGAAAACACTGCGACAACGTGGATGATGTTGAGAACCCAACACTTTGCGTGACGCTAACTGGCAAGCTTAATGACCGTATCTGTTACTAAAACATTCCCGCTCCGTAAGAACTTGTGCATCGTGAGCATGAAATCTTTCCCTCTGCAGCTGAAAATATCTATGCACTTAAAACCCGTATACGAAAATACACGTTACTTCCCCACTGCAAAATTAATTACAGAGCAGGGATTTTTATCACGCTACCACCGACACGTGTGATGATGCCACATGTAAACATACTCCACTGGTTTGGGCGCAGGGCACCAACAGGGATAGTAAATTTAAAAAGATTCTGTGAAAATGTCACTCCCTTGTAGTAGCTGATTAACATCGGTGAGGCTGGGCAGGATTAACCTGCCACAGGGGCATGCTCCTTGATCAGCACCGAGCCCAACTCACCCGTGGCATGGGGGTGTGGGTTATCCACGGCCTTTTTCATTTTGCCAATTGAAAGAAATACAGGGAAAAGTTTGGTTTTCACTTCTCTAAATTAAAGGAATATAGCTATACAAACTAGACTGACTTAATCTCTTAAAATGATAGCTTTGTGTGCAACCCTCCCAAGCTTTTGGGCAGCAGCTTCTACTACAGACTCTTCTCTGTGACTTGTAACTGAAATCCCTACTACTATTAGATTGGGGCCCCTTAAGTCAATGCAAGTTTTAAAAAAAATAACCAAAAATGTATTTTTAACAAACAAATAACATTTCTGAATTACTGTCCAGGGCTTTGGCTTGTTTTGATATGAAATCACGTATCGTTAGGGGGAAAAAAGACAAGAAAGGAAATTACATGCTCATAAAAAGTACTGATGTGCATTTTATAAATTGCACGTGGCCCATCAGGGGAGAGAAACGTTCTACTTTTAGGAAGTATTGTTTACTGCTGCCTTCCCCACCGGACCACCTGTTAATAGAATTTGATGTTGTTTACTTTCCGTATGACAAGCATGGCTGTACACTACTAAGACAATGAAGCGCGGGCGTACAGAACAAGAATTCAGTATAAACTGGCATTAAATGAAAAATGAGGTGTATCTTTTGAACGAAGAGCAATGCAGGTATTTGGATCTTCAGAGAGCTCATTGCACGAATAAGGCCTTATTTTTAGTCTGTCCTATGAGCGCAGCATAATTTCTGGTCTGCTTCTCCCCTCATTTGCATAAACCCAAATGTTACCACTGAGATATCTGATCTGCTCGCTACCACTTATTTCCTCTAATCCCTCTAATTTCAAAGACCATCCAACCAACAAATGTCACCAGCAGAGAAACTGAAATCCAAGTAATGCATTAACAAAATAAAGGTTAGTTCCTGTACAAAACCAAGATTTGATTTTCCATTTTGACTCTGCAAACAGCACCACAGATCCCTTTTTGCCACAGCTGAGAGAAAAACACAACGAACAGGAGAGGTGCCTTAAAGAAAACCAAAGTCTTGGGTTGAAAAATGTTGGCCTCTTAGCATCGCCCTACGAGACGTAAGCAAATCTGTTTAATTTTCAAGTAGGATTGCATCGATTGCTAAATAGTTTGTTGTAATTCAGCAGCTTACACACAGCACAACCAAACTCAGCACTGGAAGTTAAACTGACAATAAATGACTTATCACGTGCAAAGTTTCAGAACACAATTCACTGAATAATATTTATGATCACAAAGTAAACATGACAAAAATGGTATTTCCTTCATAACAGCAGACATGGTAATTTCAGGAAAACGCACAGAAACACTCATCGCAGAATAAGACCCCAAACCGCCAACAGCCCTAATCCCGCCACTACTCAGACACTGAAAAATGTACGCAGGGACGTTTGAACATTACAAAAGTTTAAAAGTCTTTGGGTCATAACCACACTTCAGTCCAAAAAAAAAAAAAAAAAGGGAAATTTTACCCTGTAAGCTTACAGCCCAGACAACCAACATTTTCCACAAAGCTCCCCAGGCAGACGACAACCAAGCGAAGCCTCGGCAGTCCTGCACCTTCAGCGTAACTAACCGCACGATTAAACACCGCTTGTTAGCAAAACAGCTAGTTTCATTTTCAGAACCTGGAATGTGAGGTCTAAGATCTTTATCTGCAAAACATTAATGTTCTGCTTTGACTACCTCAAGGCACATCCCAAGTCAACTCGCATCTTTTCCTCTTCGCACCGCCACAACTCATCCTTTTAACGGTTTCAGTCACACATTACCAATGCAGGAGATATTTTCAGAGTGCACTGATGGTGCTCACCACGTCCTGCATTTGGCTAGCTGCTGAGGGCACATCAAGGGAGGGGGAGTATGTACATCTGTGTGAGCTCCGACTGGTGCATGGATTGAGCAGACAGGTTTTTGAGCGTTAGTGTGTTGTGCATTCTTCAGATGAGATGTGTCTTTCAAACACTTAATGAAAACAACATAAGAATTGAACTGGAACGAAGTGACTTGCCTTTCCTTCTGTCCCATTATTCTTCATGCATGGAAGACAGACTTTTTTCCTTCCTTTTTTTTTTTTTCCCCCTTTAGTATTTTGTAGCCTATCTCCGAGTGGCTGATGCATACTGCTGCTTTTTCACAGACTGCTTATACGTTGTCTATCACAGGACACTACTTGTACACACCCCTGTAAAGTTCCCTGGTCAGACTATTTTGGAAACAAGACACTGAAATTCTCATTCTTGCTATTGGAGAGATATTCCAATTCTTTGGCCTGATCATAATTCAAACTACTTGGCTTAAAGCCTGAAAGTTTTATATGTATATACTCAGCGAAAAAAATCAAACACAGGAAGGATTTTTACCAAACTAGAGGGCAGAAGCATTTCATTTTTTAAAGGCTGGCTCCACTAGTACTGTTTCATGACTGGTGTTGCAAATGCTACAGGCGCTACTTCGCATACTCATTAAGTATGATCTCTGGAGCTTGCACCTCTTTTTCCTGAAAAAGCAGCCTTCAAAATGTAAGCCACTGGAAAGCATTGTAAAGCTGGTCTTCCTTCTCATTCCTGAAAATCCTCAATTTTACCATTTTTAAATTTAGGAGATAAGAATCTTTCTTCTCCCCCTGCCTTGCCATTCTACACGTAATCTCTGGCAGCTTATGTTATGGCATCAACCATCATCACTGTCACCATTCCCAGAGCAGACAGCTGCTACATACTTTATGCCTTTGACTTCGTGACCAGAGCTTCACCCACACCACAAATATGGAAAACAAGCAACTTTCATCTTTCCATTTACCCCCAGTGAAGTCTGTGCCACCGTGTCCTCCCAGGAGGAAAGAGCGAGAGCTGAGCCACCACAGCCAACCATGGCCAAGGACACTACAAAATGAGGTCTGCCCTTGCTGCTTTTGGACCGTGAGAAGGGAAGAGCCAAGCTGCTGGGCAGTGACCGTGTCTTGCAGAAGCCTCGGTTCCTCTCGAATAAACATCAAGTGGCACTCCTGGGATGGTGCACGCACCTCAAACTGGGCTTTAATTTGCTCGGGCATGCATGTAAAAATAGTGGAGCTTGGTTCTAAATTGGAGCAAAAGCAGGTTATATCATAATTATGTCATATCTAATTAAAGTCCGTATCACAAAAAGAGTGAGGCTCGCCAAGGTAGATACAAACATCATTTGGCAGCCACAGCAGGTCTCAAACCTGCAACTGGAACATAGCTCAGGACATGAAAGCATGATAAAGCTACTGACTGAATAGCCTGATTTCTAGAATTTAGGTAGGTTTTGCTTTATTTTATAGCACTGTAGTAACACTTCACTAGAGGGAAAGACAGGTTCTTGGATTTCAGAGTTGCAATTCAATAGTCATATGGAGTTGCAACATAGATAGCTCTTGCACTCTCTCAGGAGAGTCGAGTTAAATTCTTGGCTCAGGTCCGTAGTGATAATAAACAGGCAGCATTAATCTAGTCACCATTTATTCATAAATCACATTAAAAAACCTTCAAATCTTAGTTTACTAAATGGCAGCCCAAAATATTATGAATGCATCTCTCAGGAGTAACAGCAAAAAGAAGGTACCTGACAAAGTCTTTAAACTTCTAAATATTCTTGTAATCTGCATCTCATCTACTTAGGGAGACAAAAATCACCTTGGGAATGGCGGATTCACAAAGTCAACGAACAACTCAAACTAGACTTACCCATGCCCACAGGTCCTGGTCTATGGAAAAGATTTTGACAGGGAAATAGAGTCTATTTTTCTCCAATTTTGGAAACACTGAAGCTGTGTATTGCTTAACAATTTAGTTTCTTAAAGGCAACAACTGCCAAAATCTATAGAAACTAATTTGTCGTGCAGCAATTTTACGTTATTGGAATCTTGTTATAATCTGACTAATGCACACTATCGCTTTCTAACCATGCCATGATTGGTTTCTTGGCTGTACAGGGCTAAAGACAGTAATCCAGAACATCTTCCAACTATACTGAAATATGCATTTTGTGGAAAGTTACAGTACTTCGTTTTCAGACTCAAAGGGCCTTCAATAATTTGAGATAAAAGAAGTTTGGAACAGGACACTATTTTTTGGCGCTGGTCAGAAAGTTACATGTTTGTGTAGGAAAATACTATCTCAAGACCTGCAAACAGCAAAGAAGAATGTTTTGAGATACTAATGGAACACACAACAAATTTGAGCAAAGATGGTCAAGAACACATTCATACAGAACATATTCCAAGTCTATACATCCAAACCAAACATGCAACCCAGCCATTAAAAATCCTGTACCTCAAAACTTACAGAGGTGTGACAGTTACTCAGGAACTTGTTTACTTCCAACACATGGAACTGCCTATTGCCTTCACGCGGCACGTGAAGTTCCTTGAATTTGTTGGTCGATCCACTGCAGTTCAAAACACGAGAACTTAGCACAGGAACCGTTGCTTAATAACCCCAGAGCATGGCATTTGACAGACACTTTCACCGCAGTACCAGGACTGGCATATCGGTAATTTTTAAGATGCTGAAAGAGTTGAGGCCTGCTATATTACTACTTTGACAAATACGGTTTACTATTTTTGATAGAAAAGATTAGCAAGTAAATATTACAAGGACAAGCAGGATTGCCCAAATGCAGATATGCCTCTTAGCAGAGGAGAAAACACTGACCTTGCCACTGGAAACGCATGACAATTTTTGCAAATTTAATGTATTAGAGATTTTTTATTTGTTTTTTAACTACTGTGGAATCTTAAAATTTGTCTCTAAGTCTTGGCAGATTAAGCATATACCTTGCTATGTAGTCTCATGATTACAATGAAATCAGCAGGACTGCACACATAGAGAACTATATGGAAGAAGTGTGTGCATAGATACAATATTCCCTGAACCACATGGAACTGAAAAGAACAACAAGCACTGTCATGCGGAAGGAGTCAGAAAAGTATACAGGGACAAAAACTGCAAACCAAACCATTGACAGTCACTCCCAACATGCCTCAAACTGACTGCGAAACAAGAGAGATCATGCTTCAAGCGTCCTGGAGAGTTTAAATGTGGGCCTCGTTACCTCCCCTCATCCACACCTCTCATCACCGGAGCAGGCGAGTGCTTCAGCGGGGTCAGTTCATCTTCAGACCACTGTGAACTGGAGAAACGCTACCAGCTGCATTTTATCAATGGAGAATAACTGAACCTTCAGCACTTCTTGAAACGGCCTGGATCCCAAGCGATGCCTGAAACACCGACCTCTCCAGCTACGCTCGCCGGATCAGTAACACAGGCTGTTTTCGGGTGGTTCTCTGGCCAGAGCTGGACTGTGCATGGTAAGGTACACAAGGGCCAGGAAAAGAAAAAACAAACAAAAAAAACCCAAAACAAACAAACAAAAAAAACCACCAACCACCACCAAACAAAGAAACCCACAAACAACCACACCCACACCAAAAAAAACACCTTAAAATTGAAATCTTTGGCCATCTACAGGACAACGGAAGGAAGAAGCGTGCTGCAGAGTCCGTGTATCCTTATTTTTTTCTTTCCCAACTATGAAGCTACGAACTAAGCTGAAACACATGCGGAGACACCGCTTTGGGGAGACCGGCAGCAGAGATAAATACCAAGAGCTCATCACCTTTGGAAGGCCACTGGCAGTTGCCAGGAGGGCTGTGAAAGTTCAAAGCCCGGCACTATGCTTCCTCTGTCACTGAGAACCGTGCCCTCCAACAGGCAAACAGCGGTAGCACCCTACTCTCCAACGTACAGGGTTTTAAAAGGCAGAAAAGTACCTCTGCTTTGTTGTGAGGTGTTTGGCACAAATACGGGGTTTTCCTCACACTTGCTACAAACGCTGAGAAGACCATAAAGCAGAAGATGCAGCGTGCGGCCGAAAGTACCACCGATGCTTCCACTAACAGGTCAGTTCCACAGACAACAGCCAGTGGGGCTTTAATGCAGCAACAGCAAGCACTTTCTAGGACACGGCTTAAACCTCCTAGGACAGCCAGCTAAATGAATAACATAAGCTCTACAGACAGTGGGGCAACAATTTTTGTCCCTCGTGGGTCGCGTTACTCACACAAGAGGGATGAGATGCAAAGAGGACGCACAGAAATTCTGCAGCCAGCAGGCACAGCCCAGGGCATCGCAGCACTGCTCTACCAAATTTAGGGGAATGCATTTAAAATCATTTGGATATGTGACAAAACAGAGCTAAAATTACCAAGTATGTGCCAAGTGTAATGCATCTCTCACATAACCTTCCCGCCTTATTATAAATTCACATAAGGATTCATTAAACGGACAAGTATCGCACACTTAGTAATTTACAGATGAGTGTAAGTGCAAGAGAGAAGGCAAGAAGCAAGGTGAATAGGTGGAAGACATACAAATCTGTATGGAAATTTTTCCCATATGGCAAACCAGAACATATCTCTTTGGTACGGTAACATGTTTGCTGAGCAGCGACGTGCATGTGAACGTGTGTTTTACTCGGATCCCAAAGGATCAAGCTTTTTGTGAGAAGTCCCTTCTTATTTTATTTCTCTTCGGTTTGTCTATGAGGTACTCGCTTGCAACGGAGGGCTAAAAATCTCCTAAAAACCTATGCTTTACTTTACACACAGGAAAACATATAATACTGATGCTGATTAGGACTCACAATTTAAGGTGAGACATAAGCAATGCATCATTGGGTTTCCCCTTAGGCCTTACTTCAAGAGGGAGGCTTTTCTTAAAATAGTTTAAGTGCCATTACTTTGAAATCAGCAGCCTCGGAAAGTGGTTTTTGAGAAATACGACCAACCTTGCTTCCAAGTTTTTGATTGCAAAGGCACGTAAGTGTGAATGTTACTGCAGCAAAAGTTTCAAAATTAAGCATGTATGCAAAGAAGGATACACAGCATAGATGAATAATATATGCCTATAAATAAGCAGAAAAATAGACTTAAAATATCCACGTAACTATTAATTAGTTATTAATATTAGATCTCTGGTCTATTTCCCTTCAAATTAGCCACCCACCAGCAAAATGTCAATTGCAAAACAAGAGACTGTATTTATAGTACAACCTACTTCGAGCTTTGAGTGACATGTCAGCCACTGCTAAATCACAATACCCCTTATTGTGTGCCTTCCCAAATTAACACCTTACTTCCATCACAGGCAACTAACTAATGTACGAAAGTCCTATTAGATTTTTATAGTCTTTATTACATCACATGGGCTGGTGCAAACGTTTTTCCATATAGGAGTCTACGTGGAGAGAAAGAAAAAAAAACCAGCAGCGTTAAGTAAGTTGGACCTCACCCCTCGGTGAGTTCCAGGCTCCCTGAGATGGAAGATGGACTTTAGACGTGGCCACCCACCGAAATGTGGAGATCCCTCTATGGCCTCTCCACCTGCTCTTCTGTCACGGAAAAACCAAGTACAGTACGATTGACACGGGGTGGTTCTTCTCTGCAGCTTTTGCAAAATGAGGTAATTCAGACTCTTTTGGCAAAACGACACCATATTGGGGATTTCAGACATCGAAAGTCACTGTGGTGAGTTGCTTTTTTAAAGAATATGGCCCGTCCCGTTGAGTTTTCTTCTAGTCTGTGTTTTGCAATCTGCCTTGAAAAGAGTTTTCTCTTTCTCCAGCTACCCAACACTATCCACAGAAAAAGCAGAAAAAAGAGCATCCTGCAGAGGTTGACTGAAGACAGAGCTGGCAGGAGAAATGCTGGCAAATCACTCTGAAGTGCCCCAAGCCTTCTGCTGAAAGAGAAGCGGGACTCATTGTCTCAGATATGTCTGGCATTGAGAGGAAACAGGAGCAGAGAAAGAATTACATGGAAACTGTTCCCTAAACAAATTTTTAAGACTAAGGAGCACAATCGCCTCAACAAAAGGTGACCTGTGCTCACATTTAGGTGGATACTAGTCTATTTTACAATTTTATAGCAGTTTAATTTGGAATACTCAGAAATGTCTGAAAGGTAGGCTTGAGGATAAACACAGCAACGATTGCTGCTCGTCCTCCCGCTCGGTATAGACTCACATCACTTCCCGTCAGCTTGCGGGAGCACACTCCTCCTAATAGCACCTTTCAAGACCTTCCTTCTGCAGCTAGTTCTTTTATTCTTGTAAAAAACAATACCAAAAAAACCCCATCCACTGAGCCTTAAGATCTGCACAAAACCAGGGGCCCTGCACCAGCTGTTTAATTTCTCATGTATTTATGCACACCAAAGTATTTCTACAAAGAAATCAATTGTAGTTGCAACTAATTTTGCACGTTGCCAATTCACTTTTAAATCCATGGGGAGTAAAGTGAATCCTGAATTATTAACATCATCATTGCTATCTGGGAACAGGATTGTTTCTCCATTTCCTAAATTTTTCTTTTATCTTAACATTCAATTTCACACTATAACCACTAAAAACTAGAGGAGTCAAAATTGAGAAGAGGAAATGAGCTGCAATAAGAAACCAAACACGAAGCCAGCTGGAATCCAAAGCCACTTTCATCACATGGGATATTTTTATACCCATTGTACACTATTTTTAATAATAACTGTCACACATGTAAGCAGGAAAGCTGCGAGGTACTTTGAAAAGAGATAAGGAAGAAAAGATGAATGCAGTCCCATCCATACCTTGCTGGGCTTTTCCTTTCTTGTGTACTGAAAAGTATTTAAAACCTCAGCAGACCATTTAAAGTTTTTCAGGATTAGGATGGGCTTGACCAGTTAAGTGAAAGTCTCAACTATCCGTGAATTGCACTCAAGCCACAGCTGGGCGGGGGGATCAGCACGCCTCATAGCTATGCATAAAAACTGGAGCCCAGCTATCAATAAGCAAATCTGCCTCTGTAGCTGTAACCACTGCAACCAGGCTCACAGCCCCTGCTTTGTAGCAAACTGGCACCCAGTCAAGGCCTATGTCCTATCTTCTGATCTTTTTCCTATTCCAAATCAGTCTGCTGTAACAGCTTATCTCAAAACATACAGACACTGTCAGCAGAAGGAAAAGATTATTTTCATTCAAAAATTATTTTTTAGTTGCACCTATCCTAGGCAAAACTGACATAGCAGGAGGAAGGACATTTGACAAGATTTTTATATTTTAATTAATCCTAATAAAAATAGGGATAGAACTTAGAGGGTTGGGTATGTTACAGAAATGAAGGCAAATGGTTTTCCGGGAAGTCCTGGCTCATACAGTCCACTCAAATCCACGACGAAAACTTCTTCAAACCACAGAAAAAGAACAAGCCAATAACGGATACTTAACCCGTATCACTGGTAGATGAACAGGCATATCTATGGCTTCAGATGTTTATTCCATATTCCACAGGTTCCCAGCCAATACCAAGGTCTGCTTTCCACCAAACCACAGACTTCATGGTAAATCTAGCTGCATCTCCTGGTAAGAGCATCCCTCACAAGGATGCCAGTGTAGCTGCCCACCCACCGACTTTAACAGAATTCATTCAGTTGTTAACTGAATTGTAATTATTATCACAATACTCTATTATATAACCACAGAAACAATAAATTCTTCACCATCATACCCTTCACCTGAACTGCAGTTGTGACGAGAGCCAAAGCCAATGACCCCACGCAGAACAGCAAGAAAGCAGACATGGTTATTCAGCTGCTCTCTGTGGATGAAGCTGAGGGCAAAAGTGTGATTCAGGCTATGGAAGGCAGTCAGCGGCAGAAGAATAAGGTAGTGCTGTCAAGTGATCATGGACTTTGACTTCGGCTACTAAATCTGCTAGACTTAGAAATATTAGTCAAAATACTAAAAAAGATATTTTCTGACTCAGCTGAAGCAAGTTTGTCTGTCATTCAGAATAGCAACACTCAGATGAGAAAGTAGTTCACTGTAAATATGCCACAACATCTATTACTGGTGGAGGTAAAAAGTGCTCATTTTGCCTTAAAAAAACCCAGAGCACTTACAAGTAGTTAAAGGTTTGCAGGGCTTTTCTGGACCTATTGTACTTGACACTTACACATACATATCTAATATTTTTATAAGTGCTAGAAAAAGATAAAAGATCCATTTTTGTTCCCTCTTCTATTGAGAAGCAAAATATTTCAGTACTAAATATCCCTGACAAAGCAATTAAAATTGACCCAATTTCTAGACACAAACAAGCTGTTTTTCACAGCACAGAGATACATAACCAAGTCTACCCTTATCTACCCTGCCCCTCAATTCCATGGGTAACACTGAAACCTGAGGAAAAAAACCCCAAGGCTGCTACAAATCAGTGCCTTGGAGGAAAATGAGCAGGTATGCACGCAGGGAAGTGGGCGGCAACCCACACAAGTGTGCTTCGATGACTTGTAGAGAAGGAAACGCCAGCTGAGTCTGTGTGTAGTTTATCTCTCCTCTCTGCACTGCAAAACAGACAGCAAGTGAATTACAAGGCTGCAAGGCCAGGATTGTATAAAATCAAAAACCTCTGGTCATCATCATCTTTACCATCCCAGTATAAATCACAATGTGTGTTGATACAAAACCTTGTAAAAACTCTGATGTGGTTATACACACTTGGATAAAATGGAGCTGTAGAAAAAGATCTACAAAACACACACCTAATTAAAAAGCAACACAGGCAACAGATCCTGGGGATTTTACTCATTCCACTTAAAATTTTTCTGTTGTTTCACACATGTCTCTTTGCTCCAGGAACCTTCACAACAATTAAAACCAGACGCTATGAACATTGTTATTACCACTATTTATTTGACTAACAGCGGCATCCAAAAGCCCCTTTTTCAAGATGAGGCCCCGTCGTGCTAACGTTGTGTGAACACATAAGACTTCATTCCTGAGCTGAGGAGACTGTAATCTGTCCAGACAAGGTCGGTAAACAACATAAAAGTAAAATGTCAACAACAGCAACAAAAATATCCCATGCAGGACTTCCATTGTTTTGGTTTAATATATTTTCCTTAGACCATCTGCTACTTTTTCTTACCGACCAAGGTCCTCCAGATAGTCTGCATCACTGCTGCTGCTGATTCTGTCTTCCTAGCACATCCCATTCAAAAAGAAAAAATAAAAGATTTCTCTTCTGTGGGAGGCAAAAAAAGCCACTGAAGAGTCTTTTCACAGATAATGAAAGTGTCAAGATGTAACATAGCTCTTCTAGGCATTCCTGAAAGTGCTAGTTGTTTTTGAGTTAAGATAAATACAATGTTGAATATTGCCATCTTTATCTGAATTCAGTAACTTCTTCTCTGGTCAGTAAAATGAAATATTTGTAGTACTGAACAAGGATTAAGTGCTAGCCCATGGTTTATGTGCAAAAACCCTAGATAAAGAGCTATATAAGAAGTCTATTCCATGTTTGGAAAAAACAATCTATATACAGCTAGTAGAAAATGTGATTTCTCTTATTTTCTAACCATATAACCAACAGCCTCCCACAGACAGGTCCTTGCTCAGCCCCAGTAAAGGCAGCAGAAATCCAGGCACTGAGCTAGATGAGAGTCTGGAGAACAGGGAAGAGTTGTGAAGGAACAGGCTGAGAGAGGAAAGAAGAAAGCATCACGGGAACAGTCACTTTCTCTGTTCTTGGCTCTGGCTGTTGGGCTGAGTTAGGGAATATCTTATTAAACAGCTGAAGCTCTTGAAATCTGCAGCCATTCTCCTGGTGTGAGGCAAAACGTTACACATGCACTCCTGCCTGTCAAGGATTCTTTCTTCATTCAGCAAGTATTTAGTAGATTTCAGATTCCCCAAACAAATTATTTTTCTAGGTGTTACTGAAAAATCCATACAGCTCGCCTAGATTTGGTCAGAAACAATAAATAGGTGCATTTCCTACAGTGAAGTCTACACATCACAGGTCCTACAGTCGCTTCTCTCATTGCAACCTAGTACAGGAAAAAGAAAGCAAAACCCCTTCTTCAAAATGCTGTTTCGGAGGATTTTCTGGCATTCACCTCTCAGTACAGAAACAATTGTCCTCCTCCCCCTTTCAGTATATTCCTGCTTTTTGACATCACTATTCTTTTCATTTAACCCCAGATGTCTATCATGAAATTCTTCTAGGAATACACAGCCAAGTCAGGGAACACTTCACTTTCTGACAAATCCACTACACCCAAGGAAGGTGTTTCCCCCACCCAATTCTTCAACTAAGCTTCCTAATTATAGCACTCTTATCACAGGGTTTCAACATAGGAGAGCAGAGGCGCTGTAGAGCACACTGAATTTTAAGTCAAGATAGCCACAAAATTGCTCTTCACACACCCCAAAACCATAGACATGGTAACAACGTACTATCATGTCACAACCCTGACACAGCGTGCAGCAACGTGCTTGTGTAAATGAGCCACAGCCTTATCTGCCAAATTCTCCCAAGTGATACGCTGCTCCCATAAACCATAAACCATCCAAGGAAGGGCTGTGAACACCTCTTGCCGCACAGTCACGTTTCACCCACTTCTGTTCCCAAACAGGCCCTTTCAGTTGACTTCCAGGCAATTTTCATGGGTTTAGCCGGAAAAGGTATGTGAGGCAAAGCTGGATTTATTTTTATATATATGAATATATATATATACACACACACATATACATATACACTCTGACATGCATTCATTTTCCAATGGAAGATTCCCAGGGAGGTAGCACTGTTCAAAACATAAATGAAGTGCTGTCAGAACATAAGAATAAGGAAGTAAGTGTGTTTTTCTCTGATCCAGATCTCCTCCTGGGTTCTTTCCTTTCCCTTTCCCTACCCAGAGCCCCGTGCGTACAAACCACTGTGGATTTTCCACTGGATGAGTTATAAATCACAAAAATATGTGGAACAATTTAACTTTGCTTAAGCTGCAATGCTTTTTCTTCAAAAGCAAGTACTGGGGTTCCTAACTTCTGAGTCCTGCAGAGCTGAGATCTTTGCGAGTAGATGTCACCCAGGGCAGCTGTAGCGTGGCACTTCTAGTAACACTCGGCTCAAGCTTTGCCTTTGTTGATGTTTCTCCACTCGAGCATTATGCAAAAAGTCCCAGATCAACCTTGGGCTAACAACAGCTTAGGAACCTCAAACAAGTATTTTTTCCATAGGTTTGCTATGTACAGGTGCCATGAGTTCCCTTTGGAAGGTTTCAGAACCTACATACGTAACACTCCCTTACAAAGCATAAATTTAAAGACATTTACATAACAGATGAATGCAAACTGTTTCCAAATCAGACCAAAATAAAAGTCCCAGACCTATTTTGAGCTTCTGAATTTGCTGACATATAATGTTCACATTCATTATATTGTTTTTTCCCAGGCAGCAGTTTTTGTCCTATGTCGCTAACAGAAGGGGGTGATTTACTCCTATACATGTTCAACCTGCTAATCTGGGAGAACAGTATACAGCTGAAAGATTGCTGATCTTGTCTCCAGGTCACACAAAATTAAGATTTCTTATCTTTCGAAGACAAAACCTGTCATCCCACAGACAAACTGGACATGTTAAGACGGAACAGGAACAGGTTGCCCAGAGAAGCTGTGGATGCCCCATCCCTGGAAGTGTCCAAGACCAGGCTGGATAAGGCTTGGAGCAACCTGGTCTAGTGGAAGGTGTCCCTGCCCATGGCAGCGGGGTTGGAACTGGATGGGCTTTACGGTCCCTTCCAACCCAAACCGTTCTGTGATTCTGTTCTATGACCACTGGGCTCCCCACCTTGACACCAGTTTGTATTAACAAGTGTCCCTCTTGAAAGTAGCGAGGATATTCTGCCTCCCATTAAATTACAGGAAGATTATCCCAAAATCTTACTTCCCTGATGGATGAAATTTGTTTCCTAAATTCCAGCCTGAATATACTCCTTACCAAGACACACACATTTCTTCTTGTCCCAGTGCTGTCTTCCATCTAACTCAGAAAATAGTGGTACTTGCTCAAGCCTTTACCAACACCTCACGTATTTAGAGGAAGCAATTATATCCCCTCTCAGATGTCACTTTATTGGGATAAACCAACCTCACAGTGTCCTCTTGTGAAACGGACTCAGCTCTTCCTTCGCTGTTTCCACAGGCCTCTCCTGCACTTTACAATCATCCTTCTCGAAGATGGTTTACCAGAGCAGTTCAGTGTCGCACACGGGGATCTGGCAGTGCTGCCTTGCACATGAGCAGCATTAACACCTTCCTGTTTCTACCATTAAGTACCTCTTCACCTCACAGACCTTAGGAGTATAGTTTTCAGAGCTACAGGGTACTAGTGAGAAGATATCCTTTGATTTTACTAGCCAATACACTCAAGTCTTTCCATTCCTCTCTCATTTTCAAGAGATGAGCACCCAGGTTAGGGCAAAATTCACATTTATCCAGAAGTGCACAACCATATATCACGTGCTACAAAATTTCAGTCTGCTTTTTCCATTCAAGTCCTAAGGATCATCCAGCTCTTCCTGTAGGATACTCTGCTACTTGTCCATACTGACAGCACCTCAGAACTTTACGTCACTAGCAAATTTTATTCCACACTCCTACTTTTGGTGCCAAGTCCATTAGTGAATACATTACAGTCAGCCCAAAACCTATTCTTAAGACAACTAACTTCCTTTAGGAAGTTACAGCACATGCCCCGTGGGTACAAAATGATGTCACCTCCCTCTAAGAAGCTCCTTGTTCACCTCACAATTCTTCTACAACATTTCATCAGTATTTTAACGAATGATTTCCAATGCATTGCTGGAGCAAGCGCCACACCACAGTCTAGACAGATCAGCTCTAGTGTATTCTTCTGTCTAAAACCAAAAACGAACAGCTTTATGAAAGCAAGACAACACAGACCCACTACAGGTATCCACGAAGCCCACGTGCTTAAGTCTCGTTTGTTGTAATTATAAATATATATACACACACACGCTACAGAGTAGCGACCCATCCTCATTTCACTTCCAGTGCAAAGCCAGAGCTCCCGTGACCTCTGGACACTGGGATGTTAGGAATAAGGTATTTCAGGGGATCGCAGTTACGTTACACCATATAACATTCATCTTTTTTAAAAATACTCTGCGATTCACATCTGACCGCGGATGACTGAGAAGCAGCCTGCTGAAAATGAGAAGCAGTAACAGCCCAAGGGGTGCTGTCAGCCTCAACAGGGTAATCCCTGCAGCTGCCGTGACACTGCCTTATTGCAGGACAAAAATCGTAGTTTATTTCGTTTGCGTTAGGAGAAAAAGGCAAACTCTATTGAAATACACAGACCACCACAGAGACAACCACAGCAGGTGTGAATCAAAAACAAAGAGGCACCACTCGTCCCGTAAGCTATGAGGAGGTAGATCTACTGAGAAACTTCAGGCAGCTCCAGCAAGGAGAAGGGTGGAACAAAACTGGACGGGTCAATGAAAGCGACGTCGCTCCACAACTGCCGATTCAGCACAGTTTCAGCACGTGTGCCAAAAACCAGGACGCACAGGAGTTTGCCCGCTGACTGGGGTGGGCTTGGAACCTGGCATCTAGGAAACTGCAAAATATTGCTAGGATATTTTTTAGGGATAAAAAATATCCTAGCAATAACCGAAATGGAAGAATTCAGCACAAAAGGATTTTTTATGTATTAAGAAAACGTTAAATATAAAAGAAATTAGGCCAACGGTCTGTTCTAAGCTGGATTCACATTCACAGACTCATAAGCAAACTGCTAACTTGCTGACTGTAAAAAGCACGAAGTCTGTAGGAGACACGGCAGTGACGATCTTGCCCGGAGAGCAGCACCATTTGCAATGTATGTACCTCCTCACAGTGCTTCCCTGGGTTCAAACACCCCTACCTGCTCCTCAGGTTACTTCCCATTTCCCAGACACTCAGACTCCCGAAAATATCTTCTGCACCCCAGCCACTTCTTGGTTAAATCCATTCTGACGGCTCATTAGTAGAATAATTTATCAACTGTTGCAAGCATAGCTGTTATAAATTTATTTTCAATGCAAATCAGCTTCCATGCAACTAGGATGGAATTCCAGCCTTTTCAAATGCATTTTAATGTGAAATGCTGACACCAAGTCTTAAGTTCATTTGATTTTTTTTTTCTCCTGTTTATGTTATTAGTAATCAGTTTTTCTGGCACACTTTTCTGTTCCAGTTCAATCACTCAGTTGAATTACTTGAACTCCTGGTGAACTGCACCAAAAAAAAGGAAAATTAACTAATGCCTCATTTGATCTTGTGACCATAAAACTTGTGTTTTCATTCCCTCTTTAACCTTTGACCATCTATTTTTCCCCTTAATTTGTGTGTTATGTACCTGATAGTTTTAAATTTGTTTCTTTTATTCAGGAGAAAAGAGAATCCACTCTGACAGTTGATCTGCCCTCTATTCCTTTTAACCAACGCTGACTTTATTCTAGATTCTCATTAATAAGCACACACTTAAAATCACTTCACTTAATAGCACACGCATGCTATTTGACTTACTACATTCTCTCTACCAGAAGCGCAGGGCTGTTTTCACAAAGAGTGGCGATGATGCTAATCGAGAAAACAAGCTTACAAAAGAGTGAAATGGCTGATTTTGTAAAAGCTCATTTGCCAGGTTATTTCTTTATTGAAGTCCTCTCCTTTTCCTACCATTATAATAGGCTTGAACTTAATTTATGCTGCTGGGTTTATTAGGGTTCTTTTTGAAACTGATGTCAGGCACCTGAACACACAATAAAACATTTTTAAAACACCTGCAGACCATAATAAAATATCATCCATCTACAGCCAAAAGAAATGAAATGAAAGGGGAAAGTTTAATGAGTATCATTAATGAGGACAAGTGTTCCAACTATGGCTCCCATCTGACATCAGTACCCTCTCTTTGTGTGAATCTTAAAATTCATGGATGTCGATCCCACATACATATGGTCAGTATCAACCCCAGAAGAATTCAGATCCCTTGTCTTGACGAGGTTGTTTTTAATATATGTTCTATCACAGTAAGAACACCACACTTGACCTTCATTTACAAGTATGAGGGTACTAAGCCAGCGACTACGACCTGTATTTCTGCCATATGGTGAACTAGAGACTTGGCGTGCAAGTCCGGGTTTCTAGAACCAGCATCCATGTTGATGATCATGCAGACGCAGGTTCCCTCATCTTTAGTGGCAAGCAGGTCTCACTTTCTCCCGAATAAATAAAAGTCAGTATATTCAGCATCATTTTCCTGCTGTTCTGCAGCAATATTCATTATCTGCCAGCATCAACACCGCTGAAACTAAGGGCAGCTTCTACTTTTGTTGACTTTAACTCATACCAACTTTCTGTTGACAAGAAGGAAATCAGGATCAAGACCCGATGATACAAGCCACACATTAACATGGTTTTCTGTGAAATAAGCCCTGCTCTTCCCCAGATGGTAACACTCATGTGCTCGGACACAAAAGAACCTGTCCTTAGGTTTTCTCTACAACATTCTGCTTCACGTACCTAATAGCCAGTTTATTTTTTTTTAATATACAACAAGCTTAGTCACTGTCAAGAACATTTAAGACTGTATTTACAATTCTTTCATACAATAGGGTGGGAAAAGGGTCATTTCAGGTTATGCAACTTCACCAGGGGCATAAGGCAGTGAACCCACAGCAGAAACATAGAATCTCCCTCTCCTCTAAAGGAGATGCCATGCTGATCAAGTAAGATATAATCTAATGCTAGCTGCACCACTACTGCTGCTACTATCAAACCAGAACCAGTATAAAGTGGTAAAGACAGAAGAACCCAGAGCAGGGGAGGTGAAGGAGGAGGAAGACGACAAGGAAAAAAAAAACTACCAAGTAAAAAAGGCATAACAAGAAAAATTCCTGCAGCAGAAACAGCCTCTTTTCAGGTACATTTAAGATTTAAAACGTATGATAGGCAATAGGCAAGAATAGCAATGGCCCTCGTCCTGTTTTAGAGGACGTTCCCCCAGTTTGAGATACTGGCCCAGTTCCCTTCGCTCTTGTGATTGCACTGCGCTGGGCACCTGCCAGGGCCCACATATCCCGGCTCCTGAGAGAGTTACGTATTTATGATTCTGCCGAGAATCGTTAGTCAAAGCTTATTTCTGAACTGTAAAATGCTTTGAGAATCAGCAGAAAAAAGTTCTCTCACAAATGCTACTTCAAAGTAGAACCACCGCTTAAAATTTTAAGGGATGTAGTTTCCCTTTCAGTTGATTCATTCGGCAGTGAACTTGAACTAATGGTAGAAAAAGAAGGCAAGGGGTGTTTTCCCTCTGAATCAGAATCTTACTAGTGTGTTTAACTTACTTCCTGTAAAAAAGTAGAAAATTAAGAAACCCTTCCAAAAATGGATCAGAATGCACACTGATTTTTTAGTGCTTATCACAGTATGCACCCTACCACACCACACAGTTTTTCTTCTGTATCATATTATTAGCACTTCCTCTTCAACACGTATACCAGTAGATCAGCTAATTCATGCTGATCCAATAAACAGAATTTATGGATGAACGCTGAAATACAGTTGTTCAGCTGTAACCAATTACCAGACAAAATACATTGCACTTCACCTTCCTTCACTGATAATAGCACTTTTTAAGAAGATTTTAGAAGAACAGTCCAAAATTTCATGCTGCCATTCAGTTTAGACTATTTCAGAAACTGCTAGAAATACATTTACTTTGTTCTCCTTTTAAAGCTGTACTCCATAAACTGTACAACCACCAGCCTCAACAATAAATTTCATGAGCACTTCTAGGCCCTACTGCTGAAAACACTTTGAAGCTTGGTTAGCTTTATGCATGCGAGTGCTCCTCATTTATATCTCAAAAGAACTATTCCTGCACTTGACGATACATGTAGGCACATGCATATGTATTTGAAGAATAAGGGCGTTAGTCTTGCAGGTTTATTTATTTTGAAGCAACCATTCATGTCTCTCGTGGCCAAGATCTTAAGTCCTGCCAAGTTTCATAAACTCTTGAAAGCAGGGGTCCCTGTTCTCAGCGTCATGGAAACCAACCTCCCGCTCTACCACCTTTCAAAGGTCTGCCCACCCACAGGTATTTTTTTTGTACATACTTATAGTTGTGAGAAGACATCCAGCTCCTGTTGAAACAGTCAATTTTGCAATTCCAGTGCAAACCCTGGAGCTAGAGGCATGGACCTCCCACTGTCCTTGGCAGCACGAGCAGAGGCAGGGCTTCCACGCCAAACCCAGTCCTGGGTGCAGGATCCTGCCCTCTCCCTTGCTTGTCCTCCTCTACCCAAAACCACGTTTTAACATAATGGACTGGCAGAAGTTTAACCTGGCAGATCGATCAGCATTTAGATGGGTTTAGCTGTTGTGGAACCACAGGCTGATGGTTATATTCATTTATTCCTTCAGCTGTCTTCTGAAGAGTGGTAAGGTCACAGGACGACACTATGGAAGGCACCACAAAGGGGTTCGAAGGAAAAGTCTTGCTGCAGCCTTGGGGAAGTTTGTGCAGACCTCTTCCAATCCTTTCACTGAATGCCTTTTCCATCGGAGTGATTTATTCACCCTTCCCAGCACCTCCAACCACTCCTGTTGTTTCTGGCTAAATCCACTGGGCAGATAATCCCACTGAACTGTTGCACCCATGGAATTCCCTGACCCAAGAGCCTCAGCCTGCAGAGTTTTCCCTATAAGGAGCCTCCTACACATAAGATATAACACATAATGGGTGGGTTACACCTTCACAACACAGTATGATACATTCACCTAAAAGCAGACAGCGTTGAAAAGAATGGATGTAAACCATCTACTCTGTATTCCCCACCAGAGACTCTGAGGACATGACTTAGCTGTTGATGACTCTGCTTTCCTGGAGACTAACTAACTTTGTGCTTACTGCCTATCCTCAGGCTTTGTTGGTGTCAGCTTGTAATGAAGGGTAACATCCTCTATTCTCTTCTGCAGGAGACTTTTTTCACTCATCAGTGCGTTGATCGTTGTCAAACTAACCGTGCAGTAAAACACGGAGCTGAGAACGTGGGCATCTCATTTTTCAGGATGTCTCTTAGCAGGCCATCATGTTGCCTTTCTTGCTCAATTCCACCCCACCGACGAGGAGGCTGGGGGTGCACGAGAAGCTGGGCAGGGACACAGCCGGGATAGCTGACCCCGACTGACCAAAGGGATATTCCATACCGTATGGTGTCATGCTCAGCTTATAACGCTGGGGAAGGAGGAAGGGTGGGACGTTCAGAGTGATGGCATTTGTCTCCCCAAGTAACCATTACACAGGATAGAGCCCTGCTTTCCTGGGAATGGCTGAACACCTGCCTGAAATTAAATCCACCACAGCAAGCTGTTGTATGATAGCCACAAACTGATACTTCCCAGGAACTTGCAGAAACCTGGGGTTTGCACCCTCCTCATGTATATGTAGATATCCACATATATCGGTATGTAGAGAGATGCAAGCCCGCCGATGTGTAGCCACACGTATTTATGCATACACACACACACACACTCCTGCTTCAACGATTTTTAGAAGATGGAACGGCAACTGTTTTGCTTCTAACACCCACAAGAGAAGCCTTGCGAGGTATGATGGAAAAATCTCTCTCAGGTAAGCAACCTGCTCCATCACAAACCAAGAAAGGTAATTTGCTAAAGCCTGTGCAGAAAACCTGACGTGATCTTTTGCTTAGGCCAAAGGCCCAGGACAATTTTTATTTCCAACACATTTATTAGTCCTTGTTACCGTGGATTAAGTACCCAGTTATCAGCCTCTAAATGAAACTCTGAAATCCTAGAAAAAACAGCATTCTACACTAATTTTCCTTCATTTAACAGACCTTTTTTGTTAAGCCCTTCCATCTTTCCTTTGAGACTCCAAGGAACATTAGAGCTGACTGGAAGAACAGGAAGGAGAACTCACACCGACTGAACACAGCTGTACTCTCTTGTAGCAGGCTGTATCACAGTATAAATTTTTATTAAAAAAAATATTGCAAACAATTCCAATATGTTTTTAGGCAGTAGCTGATGTTTTACCCTATTCAGTTCTCATTTAACACTTCACATATGATGCAGAAGAAATCAGCATCTTTTACTTATCTTTAAAACAGAACAGCAAAGAAAGAACAAAAGAGGATGTGTAACTTCTATTTCACTTTTTTTTTTGGAGTACTAAGAAATGGAACTGACAATCATCAAAAAACTGATCAAAAATACTAGTATCATTATCCACGGGAATCAGAAATGTATTTCTGATTGAAATACATGTATCGAAAGTGGGGACCCAAGTTAAACCAAGTCCTGTTTGGGAGAAGGACACAAACTGCTTTACTCGGGTCAACCTCTGGCCCATACTTTGTATACAAACATCAGAGAGAACAACAACATAATAAAAACCTACAAAAGCCTTTTTCACTATAAACCAGATTAACTTATGATTACTTTTGGGACGATGAGGAATGTGTCTGGCTTGTCTCTTAAATCGACATTCAAACTGTTTCAGTGTTAATTACGAGATGAGTAATTGTTTAGAAATCTCTGGAATAATAAAATATAACAACTTATAGTACACAAAAGCAGCCCTTAAAGAAAAGAGTGGGGAGTATTTCTCTTCACTACAACAGTTGAGTATGTTTTATGATCCCTGTAACAACTAGCATGCCCTTGAGACTGTGCAATTCTGAACTTCTAATATAATTTGTAGGGGGAAAATTAGGACAAAATGCAGTAACATTTCAAGTACAGTCTCTCAGTATTTTAAAATTTTATGAAGTATACGGACTAGGTTAATATGGAATGAGTCATGTTTTTAAGAGAAGCAATAATACAGACCTGTATTTCAAATCATAACTAAAAACAAGCTCAACTAATACAAAATAAAAAGAAATCAGAGTAGCTTTTTGGTTGAAAAAGGTCAACAACAACAATGAATACAACAATAACAGAAAAGGCTGAGAGCATTGCTGGTTTCAGTTGGGGAAAATTAAAGGACGAGGCTAAGCGACCAGATAAAAATGGCTCCTTCTCACTCAACAAATCCATTCCAACCACCTCAAATGCATCCTAAATCAATATAAACTTCACACATATCAACTCCGAGCCTAAACATCAGGCTCTTAAGTGACACATAGATTTGGTGTAGATCTTCTCATTTCAGAGTTGTATTTGCTTCACTTTGTCCTAAATAAATGCTGCATCACATTTCCCTCCATGAGGTCTTTGAGAATCAACAGTTACTTACTGGGTTTCATGGTAAAGCGGTTACATCCAAGCAAACTCTCCTGGAGTGGCATTTGCTCACAGGGCAAAGACAGTGGAGTTGCAAAGGTCTAAGAGAGGCTATAGTTTATTTACATATTCTTTACATCCATACCCACACGCAAACCAAAGGGACCCAGCTCAGCTCTCAGATCCCAAACTGAGTTTTCAAAGATAGTGGTTAGAAATATTGTCCCTACATTCCTGCCCTGAACGCAGTGACCTAGAGACGCCCGAAATACAAACCTCAGCCTGCCATGTTATGCACTGATTCCTTAAGGCTAGCGCTGCCATTACCATTCCTGTAGTACACCTCCACTGCGACAATGCAAGACACCAAAACTGCTGATGTGATCAAAGCTGGAGCACTAAGTCCCAGTCCTCCTCTTCAGACCTAACCTCTGCCTCCAGCTGCACAGCGAGTAGCCAGCACAAGTAAACCATGAAGACTGCCTGCGAATACAAACTTCCAACAGTCTGTAACGTGGAGTAATACTCCAGGGGTGGAGTAAGAAGATTGCATCAACCTTTCCATAGGAGCAAAGATTTCTAACTTCACTAGCCTTACGCTGTGAAATGTTCTGAAGCAAAATACACCGGACATTGCATAGATTTTTACTTTTTTTCACAGGAGAAGCTGTTAGTACTGAAACCAACCGCAGAGAGCACCCAAGTGAGGGCAGGAGAGGACGTGGCTCTGCTGCAGCTTGCCCCGACCAGGCTTTTGGCCAAAAGAGGAAGCAAAACCAGTTACCGACAGGATGAGCTGTGTTACTGTCAAGTCACACTTCTCGCTTCAAAATTAATATGCTGCCCTACTTTCCACGGGAAAAAAAATCCAGATACAATGTTGATATCTTTATCAAACAGAGTAACAGTCTAGATGTTTCTCAGAACAATAAAATATCCGCTCGTGTACTAAAAAGTGGTTATTCTAAAAATACTATTTGCGATACAAGACAGCTTAGGGCGTATCTGCAGCGAGCAACCACAGGGCCTTTAGTCAGTTAAAAAGGTACTTACCATTGGCAGTGCATTGATATGCAGAAGTTTTCCTTTCAGGTGCCTCTTGCCACAGAAGGGTGATGCTGACAAGGAAATAAGGAGACAAAATAGGAAACATTAATATTTATTCTTTTGAAAAGAGTGCTGTTAACACATCAAGTGTTACCAAGCATGGGCCTTCACGGCTCTTGCAGCCTTCTCTGTTCGAGGAGCCGTGTGATTACCACTGAATTTGTACACAGCCCAGAGCAGCGGCATCAGAAGAGCGCGCAGAGCTGGGGTTTGCATATATCCTGTCGCTACCCACATCACACGCACTGCTCCCACGGGGAGCTTGAAACACAGACCTCTGAACAAAATAAGCCTGTTGAATGAACGCTCCTATCATCAGGCCTCTAGACAGTCGCAGCCATTCAGGGTACACAAACAAAACAACTTGTGGATAAAAATCCCGATGGCTGGATCTCCCCTTAGCTCTCCAGAAAAGGCACTGGGAAGTTAACGAGGCAAAGTAGGCAGCTTCCAGTATCTTCTGGAAATGAACCTCAGCTACCGACATCTAAACACTCTGAAAGTCCCAAACAAAAATCAGCATTCCAGCAGTTTGACTTCCAAAACGGTTACATCCACTGAAAAGCAGAAAAAGCAAACCAAAACAACCCACCCTGTTTTCCTAACACCTATTGCACTGAATAAATCTATTTCTGTACACGGGTGTGCCCACGCACCCAAATCGTTACCAACTCCGGCACGGACCTCAGTAATTAAAGCAAACCAGCTCGTACTAGCTGCTGGCTACATTTGATAACATGGACATTACCGAAATCTTCCTACTACAATATTTAAGATAAATTGTTTCTATTTTCAAAAACCAAACAAAACCAGAAATAAAATCCACGTTCTCCTACATTTTAGAAATTGTGTTTACATCTAAATAACAACTTCATGCATCTAACGATAGCTGTGTAAGCTAACACGTTTTGACCTCTAAATCCATGCACAGTAATATCCATTTTTATCCATTAATAACAAACAATTTTTATTCACACTAATATTTCTGAGTGATTGCTCTCCGCACAGATACTTGCCAGACCACTTTTCTTATTAGGAAATAATCTAATCGCTCACTCAAAGTGCAGGAAGGGGGACAGATGGACACGAGTGACTAATAAAGTATTATCTGACTATTTTTAGATTAAACTATTTACAAAGCATCCATAAACTGTGTTCAAAAACTTTAAGTAAAGAGTAAGCATGGGGTTTGGGGCTCACGATCAACACAATTCTCATGTGCAATTTTTGAGCTCAACCAGTAGGAAAGGGTTTATCATAAAGCCATTTTTGGACCCAGCCAAAAAAAAAAAGCTACAGCAGTCGAGGTTATTTTATTCTTAGAAGATCCCACCGCACCATCAAGGCGGGTAGAATGTGGCCTTCGCAGCGCAAGCCAGAGGCGCTGCAGAGGATGCTGAAGAATGCCGGAATGCTGGAAATTGAAAGAATTTGCAAACATGCTCTTGTTCCCTTGCTTAGCTGTAATGGTGCTGCAGAAATTCTGTAAATAGGCTGAGGAAAACTCCACTCGTCGAGTGGCAAGGTTCCCTGAGCGGAGCTACCGAGAAAGTTTGTTTTTTCCACAGCCAAGGTTGCAGACCAGCAGAGAAGAGAAAGCTTTATCACCTCACTTGGCAGACCCCATACACAAACATCATTTACTTAGAACATGAAGTTTTCCTTAAAAACAGAACAACACGCCAACCAACCAATATTTGCGCTGAACAGACTAAATTATCATCAGAGCTGTGTGCAGGGGAAGGCAGAGGAGGGCTCTGCCGCCCCGTTCCGACTCTGCCGCTCGGTTTGGGTTATTAGATTTGGGAAGAAGCACGGCAAAAATAAATAAAAGGATGATTGCACAAACATAAACCATTTTCTTCAATGAAAAAAGGCTTTCTTCAGTATTCACTGCCCAAACTGTCTCCTTCCAGAACCCCTTTGCCCTTGTGCAATCTTCCGAGTGCTGTACTTATCGTCGAAGCCACAGAGGGAAACCTTTCTGTCTGATCCGTGGAAGAGGCTTCTTGTCCTTCGCTTTATATCTAAACAGGGCAGTGACACGGAAAGAAGCTGGAAGCAAAGACTCGGGAGAGCAGAGAATGAGAAAAGAAAGGGTTCACTGACTCCGCTTCATTCCTCACTCATGTTAATTGCTTGTAGGCTCCAGTTTTAAATAAGAGCGCTTGAAATGACACGTAAACATTAAGGAAACGCTGTGATGTCCTTTTTCAGAACCAAGTACCGAGTACAAACGCCTCAGTAGCAGCTTTTTTCTTTCCAAATATATCCAATTGGATTTTGCCTTTCTGGCATGCACCTTGAAACAATGCAGGTGACAGCTAGAACATATTGATTTTTGACCTCTCTTACCTTGATATAAAGACCTGTTATGGTGATTTAAACCACTGACCGGGCGTAGTAACAGCTGCACTACGTGACACTTAAAAATAATCCACCCGATGCCTTGAAGTTGGTAAAGCACACCTTGAGAATGCACAGTAGCCTGAAAGTTTGGATCTCTCGGAGGGGCTGGAGGGTTGACCACTGACCGATGACTAACGCCTTCAGCATGGACTGAATACCGCTCCCCCCGACCTAAATAAGATTTGTCTTGCACTGACCATCTCAGTGCTGTGTGTGTGCTGGCCTGCTCCCAGCCAGCGCTCTCCAGCTGTGCCCACACCAGGGCTTTCTGCACAGGAATGACACACCTGATGCCTGTGTCCCCCCATGACACCGTGCCCAAACGCTTGGTACAACACCCAATGCTGTCTCCTCGGGAAGAGTATCCGCTTCGGCGCATGGAGCGGCAGCAACGCCTGAGGCCATAAACTCTGAGACCGGCTTGCACGTGGAGGTGGCAGAAAGGTCGAGGCAAACAGGTTGCAGGAGACAGGCAGTTCCCATCCGCAGGGCCCAAACTAACACGGCAAACCAGCTACCAAAAAAGCAAATACCAGTCCACGCTGCTAGCACTGACTGGGCTGCTGTTATCAACCAAGCTGTAATCGTGTGGTACAAAGGCAAAACCACAGATAAACACAACCGTGGCACTGCGCAGTCACAAATCTGGTCATAAACACTCAGCACAGATGTACACTAACGTCACACCTTACCTGTTTCCAAACATAATCAGTTTAAACCAAGGATTTCTCTAAAAGCTATTTGGAAAAACGTTTAGTCATTTTTGCTAATTTCTAATTAGCAAATTTCTCATCTCTAGAAACACCATCATTTGTCCTATTTTCTCCTACCCATCCATTACACAAGGACTTACATTGGGTTCGTGCTACAGCTAAAACATTTTCTGCAGGCACTTTGAATCGCTTCTGCTCCTGACGCGAACTTGGTGTGCTCATGTTTTCCTTCTAATCCTCTTAGGATCACACTGTTTATACGACTTTCTGAGATGCTGGTGCTATTTGAGCTTTAACAACAAATTCAGTCATTAGCTGTTGCGCTTTGTGAATTACAAAAGCCTTCTAAGGACACAGTATCTTTTCTTCTAAATTATCCTCGAGTATCCTGCTTTTATCTGGATTCACTATCTGGAAAGAGAGTCCCAATCAAAGCAGAATTAAAAATAACTAAATCCTGGATATTCCCCTCAGTAACTAGGCTGCACAAAAAGCATCAGACAATAGTTTTAAAAGCCTAAATTGAAAACTAATCACTCCATTGAATTCTTCCTTTCATTTGGTTAATAGGCATATACAAAACTAGCAGTGATTCTACCACTGCCGTGCTTGGAACATAAACAGAGAAAATCAAAGTTATTTCTTTTCATCACGGTTCCACAGCCATGTATGACTTTAAAAAAAAATTCAGCACTTCTACAGTAACATCTGCTTTTCAGATCTAACGGAGAAGCTGAACTGAGACAAATACCAACTCCAACAATTCAAATACCAACAATTCAAGAGAAACAAGTATGTGTGAGTGGAGAGGAAAAAAATCAGGACCACGCACAAGACAGCATTAAAAACTCATTACCTGCAGCAGGGTTCCTAGTGACAAGGTAAGACACACAATGCACCAGCACTCCTCTCTGGGAGCGTGCTGTGGCACAGCTCTGGAAGGACGCTCCGAGGGAGGGGGATCACCCAGGGGATTTTACAAGAAGCCTCAACAGGGAACACTCCAAGTATCCGAGACATGCACAGAGACAGATCCACCCACATTCCTAAACTCCATCTGAAATGGCTTTTCTTAGTCAATTGAGAAATCTTTTATTTCCTGATCTTTGCTCTGTGTTTAGGTCTTTTTTTAATGTCAGAAATATGAGAAACCTGCTGCAAGCTAACTTTCTGCATGCTTCAAAGAAGAAATGCTTACTATATATATTAACATCACATAGAAGTTGCACAACTTTCCACACTTCAGAAAGTCTTTCACATACCAAGCACCTGTACACCTACAGATATACGTGAACCAAGTACTAAAACGAGACGGGATATCTGAGGGGATAAAGAGTAAGAACGGAGTCAGCAGACAACACTATTCTGGAGAAAAGACCACCCAGATATAGGAACCACTCTTCAAAAAAGTGCACAGAGACAAGGTTCATCCTGCAGTGGGAAACACAGTAAAAGCCAGACCAGAGCCACAGCATATTGTAGCAACTATAGAAAAGTCCACAGACCAATTCCTGTGAAAGTCAGGAATTGAGGCAATCACATCAAATAGCTTGTCACCCACTGGAAGGACAGGAAGCTAAACTGCTGGAGAGGAAACCATCTTAGCCAGCCCCATTAAAAACACATAACGCACCAGAGGAATCTGTCAATACCAATTAGTTTGTACCACTGGGGAAGGAGGGAGGGCAGGCGGTGCTGTAGCAGTTAAGGCATTTGAATGAAATTCATTAGTAAGTAACCCAATTCACATAAACTGAAAGTTAAACGATCCTAGAGAATGAAGCTAAATGCAGTCTAGACTGAGAAAGAGTATAAACAGTTATTACTCAAAGTGTTGCTGAAAGTTAAACGATCCTAGAGAATAAAGCTAAATGCAGTCTAGACTGAGTATAAACAGTTATTACTCAAAGTGTTGAGCGTTAGGTGAAGGGACCACTAGTCACCAAACCCCACCTATGTAAATTCAAGGTGGTTTCTAATTTATGTGGCTTGTTTGCTCCTGAAAACAGTGGATATGTTGACCCAATGATAAATAATTTGTGATTTTACTCCAGAACTGAGTTTTAAAATCAAATGCATCATTGCAAGACTAACCAGAGAAAAGACGGAGAGTAGCAGCTTATCAAACCAGGTGCTCTCAGAGACTTACCACAAATCAGCAAGGGGAAAAGAAAAGAAAAAATTTCCTTGTGTTATATATAAATAAATAAATAAGTCCGATGTGTACCATTTAGGGGCCACTTTCTTATTCTCAGTAAGTTTATTTCAGATTACGAATACATATCTCAAAACTGAGCCAAGACACAAAATAACCACTTACCAAAAAAAAAAAAAAAGAGAAAAATCAGATTTTTTTTTTTCCATTCCCTTTCCTCATGGTAGGAAAAGCCAAATTTCCTGGGCTACTAACTGAGCCTGCCCCAGCTGGCCAAACTGCCTCAACCACGCTGCTCAGCGACAAGCCTCCCCTTCACCACGCACAGCCCGTTACCTCAGAGGAGCCGTCAGAGCTGAAGGGAGGCAGGCACCTGCTGTTGTCGACGTGGCAATGTGTTTGCAGGGAGCTGATAGCTGCAAGGTTACCAAGGCTTTTAAATCAGTCCCCAACCCGGGGATATGGAACAAAGCTCAAACTGCTTCCCCAGGAAAAATACCTTCTTCCCTTTCCCTGCTCCTGCTAACAGTGCCTGCCCTGCCTGTGTTTTTAGATACTCGGAACAAGATATCCCTCTGCTTTTGGACTAACGGTGGCCTTGCATGAGAACCCATCTAGATTACGGGACATCAGAAATCATTACAGTGGGGCATAGCAAAATGGTACATGTTTCTTAAAGAGCTTCATTTATCAACTTCATTAAAAGTCTTGTCTCAAATGTGCCATACTTTCGGAGGTGAGATACGTGTTTTCAGTAGACATCACATTTGGAACTGGGCTCAAAACATTTAAATAAGGAAATCTCCAAAAATAACAAAAGGACATGATAATATTGTTTTATTTTCAACCCTGATGACTGTAACCATCATTCAAGCCCTGCCTATGTTTACCCAGTGCCACTATCACCCTTACTTTTTTGGGCGGCCAGAAGTCAAACAGCACATTCTTTCAGACTAAAAGCTCGATCTACACTTTTTGTTGAGTTAAGCTAATGAGCTACAGAGGACGTTTAGACTTTGGTTCTGTTGCAAGACACAGCGCTTGCAGACAATTTGACATCAGACTCAGTAAGTCCCGCTGTGGCCACTGACCCTGGACACTGAGTACACCCAGTGCTCTTAAAGCTGTGCCTCTCTACGGAGCTGAGAACACCATAGGAAGGCGGGTTGGTTCCGATGGAGCCCCTTGCAGGGTATTTGCCCCCACAGCAAGTATCAGGTTTAGAAACAGACGTATACAAAGTGTTGTAAAAATCTACCTTACTTGTGATATTGGGGATGTAAGAGTTGTTAGTGCAGTCTGAAGAATTAGGATCCAAGAATTCCTTTAATATAGCCCTCAACATTATGAGTTACTTTTAATACCCAACAGCACTTAAAATCCATAGGTATGAAAACCTTTTCCTGAAAAAGTCATGCCAGAGGTTAAAAGTAAAGTTTGTGGTAGAGCTTGGGTTCATGTACTCCAGATGTCCCTGGGATGCAGCTACTCTAAAATAAGGTGTTTATAATACATTCCAGATTCTTCCTAAAATTATTACTACTGTTATTATTTTGTGCAAAGCCAGAGAAAAACATGTCTCAAGCTGCCAAAAAAGGTAACACTGCCTGGAAATCATCCACTAAATGTATCAAGGAATAATTAAATATTTTTTCCAAAAGTCCTGCTCATCAAAAGCTGCTGTACTTCTGCCCAGGGATTTTTCAAAACTAAGCGACATTTGGTGCATAACATACCCATGCCATAGCACCACCTTTCTATAAAAATTCTGTGCCTTGGTGATATTTTCACACAAATAACCTACAGATCAAGCTCTTTCCATACAGGTAAACCCTGTGATTAAGCAGCAGCTCAAGCTGCTCAAGACCAAGCAACGCATAAGGAATTTTTCTCTATTTCATATCTCCACTTGCAGACAACATCATCTTCCTACAAACCCTCCTGCCTCTGTCCTTCTCATGGTCCCATCATTTCTCTAATGGGGTAAGCCTGTGGCATTATATGAGGGCTCTCACTCACAAGGAGTTAAAATCTACCCGGAGCTGCTCATGCACTGGTTGTCCAGCCGTCTCTGCCGAAAGGACAATGCATTCTAACACAGCAGCTACCCAAGTGTGACAAATTGCAGGCTAGGGTATGGGAAAATAGACTGTGCCTCACTGCCACGGCACGCGTTCCTGCTTCAGGAGCAGGTAAGCCATGCCTGCAGCGCGGGCAGAGGGGCAGCAAACCCCTTCCAAAATAAGCTGCCTCTTGTCTCTAAGAGCTCACCTGAAGTCTTTGGTTTGGTTTTATTCTGAAGGCACATCCTAGCCAACACCCACCTGCTACTGCACAGGGAGACCTCAGTACCCCCATCCACACACTCCCAGCTGGCTGCTCTCGCCACGGAATACGGAAATTAATAGTTTTCTACCAGTCGGCTCCTGAAGCATCTCACTGCAGGGTCAGAAGAGGACAAAACTGGCTCAGGAGAGGAAAGAGGGAACACAGACACAAAAACTAAGAAATGCGGGAACAGCACAGCCCTATAGCTCCATCGTCAAAATGCACCTCTGTTTCCAGGGGATGCCTGGTGCCTTGGAGGACGATGGGGATCCCAGCACAAAAACCTCACAGCAAACACGGAACAACGGAGTAGGTAATGTGAGTCATAACCAGAAATAACACAGGCACTAACTGTATTAAAACATATCTGTTGTCTTTTGAAACCATTTTGACACCAGAGCTGAGCAACGATGTTTGTCTGTCACATGGATTGACTAGGCAAATACTTTCATCAATATTGGGCTTATACATGGAGTAAGAGACATCAAAACCTGTTCCAAGGAATAAGCAGCCTTACAGCGCAGGTAAACAGAGCAAAATATTTACTCTAGCAGTATGTTCAAGGAGAATAGCGTTTATTTAATAAATGGATTAATGTCATTAATCAACAGCAGTATTAGATTAATCTCATCATACAGCTTGTTCTTCACCATGGGTTTTTTTTGGTAACAACAGGACCTAAGCATGAGCAAGGAAAACAAATATATTTGATACATCAATGACAGCATATTCGAGGGATTTGATGAGCATCAGGAAATGAAGACACGGTAGAGAGGCCTCATATAAAGCCAGTCACTAGGCTAAGATTAATTGATAACAACCTACCAGTGCCCTTATTCAAGTCTGTCAAAGTAGTGAAGCGGGGCTTATCTACATGTATACTACATGCATACAGTTAAACTATTAAGCCATGTACTTCCCGCCTTAGGTCTATTCTGAAATAAAAAAGCTTTTCCCAAAAATGCTGCTCATTGCGCTAATTAACATTTCAATTACGTTGGGCTTTCCTACTGTAGGAAAATGTCTTTCCTTATTGAAAATGGGTGCACAAATCCCAAGCAAACTTAATTTGTTACCAAAATGAGTGACGTCTGTATTTTTGTTTCACTGTAAATATCTTCTGTTGAATTTCCTACAGTCACTGCAGATGTATAGCTCAATTTATAGCCTCTTTCAACTCATGTATTACACGTACAGAGCAGCACATAGCAGGTGGTTACCCTACAAACAAGTGGAAGTATGGTTAGATAACCTATTATCCCTCTTTGCGAAGAGTTAAACAAGTGAGAAAACTTGCTAATGTTCATTCCCCAGCACCTTGTATTTTCCTTTATACAAGATAAAAGATTTTATCCAAACAAAACTGTAAGAGCCCTGAAGGAGTCCTGAAGAGTGGTCATACTGGATCAGGCCAAAGGGCTCTGCTGCCCATTACCCTCTCCCCAGCAGCGGTCCAAAGGCAAATGCCCAAAGGAAGAGCGAAAACAGCACCAACATGATTAGTCCCCTAAAAAATCTCCTAGCCTCCAGCTATTTTCAACTCAAATGACTTTTCCGAGCACAACCTGTTCCATTTCTGTGTATTTAGGAACCTCAAAGGAATTATCTTCCATCAACTTGTTCAGTCCCATAAACATACAGCATCTACCTCTCCTGGTAAGAAGCAGTTTTACAGGTCTGCTCCCTGCCTGGAAAAGAGAACAGCTCGTGTCTTTCTTTACAGTTTTATATATCTGCCTTTTATTAGCTTAACTTGACATTCCTGTACGAGAAAAGGAACCTCTGACCCCTATTCACCCTCTCCGTGGTCTCGTGACCCCACAGACCTCGCTATACCCCACACTCCCATGCTGTAACTTTTCCTTAACCAGCTGCTGCATGAAACATCTACTTGGTCTCTATATTACATTTTGACATGACAACTGTACACTTTGGATGGGATGAACTGAAGTCTCCCGTGGTGTTTCCAACCCTCCTGCCCTTAGTGATCTTTCTAGCGTTACCACCTTGAGAGCGGGGTCAGCAATACCGATACACTTCCATGGACCACTCATAGAAAACAAACCAAAAAAGCACTTACTGTTACCGAAGGTGTTTATCTAGGAATGTGAAATGAGGAATAGAGCAACTAACACGTTAGAACAATGCCATTAAATTTCAAGATCATTTTTGAAAGAGCATTGGCCAATATGTGCTCATCAGCATAAGCTCATATCTACAACAGAACTCCATTTCTTACATATCAGGTTTTAATCCAGGAAGCTATTAACTTCTAAATCTTATCTCCACAGTAATCTGACTAATACTCTTCTCAGTGTCTCACCTTTCCACTCTTATTTTCTCTTCTGTTCTTTAGTAAAGCTCCCTGTAAACAGGGTTAATATCATCTTGTTTTCTCTGTAATGGGCATGTCTTTATAGTAACTGTAAAGGATGTGTCAGTGCTATGAATTACTTGAATTTAAGATTTTCTGAGAACCGGCACTAAATTCACCATCTTCAAAAGTATCCCAGAAAACATTTGAGTTTTGTCAGGCATGTCATTTATCATTTCCAAAGTCAATATAAAAATGGAGCTAGTTACTACCTTCTGCATTAAAGGTCTTTTTCATCTCAGTGGAAGTCTACCCGCTAACTTGGAAAGCTGTCGATGGATTAGGTCGCAGGCACAGGTAAGTAACATCTCTGACAGGAGAAGAGACACAGCAGTTTAACAGGAGCAAATATCAGGGGCAAGGAGAGATCCAGGTTTTAGATAAATCTACTGAAGACGGTGTAGCTGGTAACACATCTTAAATAACCAGGAAAAACTTCCCCAAAACAAAATCATGCAGCTGAAGAATAGTTACAAGGAACAGCCTAAGCCATAGGGTTCCTGTTATTTTAACAAGAGTGGTAGGGACTGTGGAAGGAGTAATTCTGCCTAAGGAGGCATCTAGCGTACAGCGTTTGATCTAACCGGGCCCTTCCCGTTCTTTACTTTTTGATCCTTATCTTGATTGTTTCACACCAGGAATTTGAAATTGGCTGAGCCAGCATCCTGCAGATCTCGCTGTTCAAACCAGAACAGGCTGCAGAAAGGACTTCACTGTTTGGGAATTTCATTTACAGAATTCTGCCGCTGCGGTGGCCAGCAGAGACGCAACTGCTGTTAGGGCTTTCTGAAAAGGGAGGGTTTGGGGCACTTCCTTTAAGTCAACTCATATTTATCAATGCAATCTACTAGACTGATCAGAGAAAGTAACAAAGACCCAATAGTCTTGGACTGGGGGGGGAAAAAAAATTCTTTAACCTCCCAACTTTTGAAAGAGAAAATTTACCCACACCTTAATTTTAAGACACACTAGATAGCTACCATCGCTGAAGTTGCTTGCTCCTTGAATGTTTTTTGCTGCTGTGATACAGATTTATCAAAGCATCCACAGACTAGCCTGGTTTTCTTTTTTTAAAAAAGTA
>NW_010238117.1:17607-38602 GCF_000690775.1 Eurypyga helias | reverse complement strand
GGGGGGGGAAGCTATTCTATTTTCAGTTTGAATATACAGATACTTAGTTCTTTTTACTGATGAAGAACAAACTGGAGGCCTGTACATTTTGCTACTTTCGTTTGTGATCATACTAACACAAACTCGTCAACTAAGGAAACAAGTGATATCCCTCACCGGAGCGTCTGTCAAACACACACATCTGTCATAAATACTCCATCTAGCAGAAGTATTTCCCCTCAGTGTCAAGACATGTCAAATACTGGGGTCTGGGTCACCTCCAAACAGAATGCTGTAGATATTAGTCACACCTAGTCAAGGGGGTTTCTCCCCTTTTTATTTTCTTTAAGTATGCTTTTCGAGTGTGCTTTTTCACCGTGCTTTTCAGAGTCAGCGTCAGGATTTTAAAATGGAACGATACGAAGTATTTAGCACAACCTAACAGATGCGCAGCCCCTACACGGCACCGTGTAATGAATGCACAGAACTTGACAGCCCAATGATGATGTATCTTCCATCAGCCCACAAGTAATAACCATCTAGGTTTACAAGCTGCTGCACTTCAGAAGAGACTGCTTACCAGATCAGATAAAAACAAGGTTCAATATATATATATATTTTGTTGCATGACACTGTACAGCTGCAATCATTTATCTGACTTTTTCTTGTGTCTTATCATTCTTATCGCTGCCTAAGGAACACGCAAAATCTTGGAATTACAAAAATGTCTCAAACACTAGCAGTTCTGACCCATTTAACACAGTGATTTTTTTTTTTTTTTAACACACCAACCTTATCCAGAAATAAACCCACACTTGCCACATTCTCACAGGAATACTGCTACTAGACTGATTTTGACACCTTTTTGGAGAAGTCTCGTTTGATTCTCTTGGATTGTAGGTGTAGCAGGTCATGTGTGCACACCACGGGCACACTGACCCTCCCTTACCCACAAAAATGAAAAGGGTGCTATTTTGCTAGCAGCATTTGTGGATTAAACAAGCTAAGTTTAAGAGTAATTAGCACTATCTGTTCTTTTGTCAAGATAATTTCCTTGTGGCCATTTTTAACTAAATAATTTGTTAGTGCAATGATCCAGAAAACTTTACTAGTATCTTTTTGTTCCTAATAATATCCTTCCGTAAAGTAGTAAAAATAAACATGAGAGCACATTCATTTTACCCTGCATATGAAAAGTTACATTTCTGTTACTTCAGTGTGTAAAGACTTCACTATAAATTCTGAATTGACTTGGACAATTGCCAGTCCTCAAAATGACACGTGCCAAACGCTCCTACCAGATTTTGAAGACACTGGCTCCACGGACCAGCCACAAACCACCCATGGCCTCACAGGGCCAAGATGCGTGTGGAGGAAGGCATGCAGCCACAGCGAAGTGCAAATATTTCACGCCGGAGAAGCGACGATAGCGTCAAGTGTTAGTAATGTATGTATGAAAGTGATCTACGAAGCCTCCCAACGCTGCGTAAAATTCGACTGTCCCAGCGCACACTGCATAGCCATAAACGGTACGACAAGGAAACAGATGTGAGTCCTAGCAACATGGCCTAATGAAACTCAGTACGTGCACATATATGACGGGAAACGCAAACAGAGTGAGGTTTTCTTCTTGGCTTGCAATCCCAACTCAGGGATTCAGCTTTTCGCTTCTGTTGGCACGTAACAAAACTGCCAATAGGGCAATTTGATCTCACAGGGAATTATCCGTGTCGAAACCTCGCGTGTGACAGGTTTTAGAAAGAGAGATGTATTTGCAAAACATTAAAGGCAACATTTCCATTGCTTTTGATTAACAAACCAGAAAGACACTACTGAGGATCCAAACAGTCTGCTCATCCTTAGTTACCAGGAAACCTGACCTGCTGGGGTCATTTCAGCAGCCGTGTCTGAGGCACTCCACCCAAACCCTCCTGTGTGGGTTTTTTGGTTCTTTTTTTCTTTTTTTAACTATATACAACTAATAATATAAGGCAAGTTTAAAGGAGAGACATTTCCTAGGTCTCCCAACGGAGAGCTGCAGCACTGCCCTTGCTATTGCCCCATCCGCTGAATAAAATTTCCAAGACTCACATGGACTTCACTGTGGCTACTCACAGCCTGGACATCCACGGGAGCGTTCCCACTATATCTCTCGCAAAGGAGAGGCAGGAGCACTGCCTGAGATAAGCAGCTGAGTTATTCATGGCCAGAGAGACCCAAAAAGCCAGAACTGAGGCATGGTGAACTTAAAAATTCTGGTAATGATGCAGAGCACAGACACTTCCATGTTATCAGTATTAGTTATGTTTAGAATTAACAAGATTAAAACACAAACTCCACACCTACTACACAATAAATTTCAAACCCCAGTGCTTATTATTTTAACCACCTAGAAGAAAACAAAAACAAATAACGGTGCCTAAAGAGAACTGGAGCGCAGTAACTGGTTCCAGCACAGGCTGGCTCCCCACAGCCGGGCTGCGGTCCTGCCAACTACCACTGCCTCACCGGGGAACCATGCCACGAGGGAGCAGGAAAGGAGAGGGAACACCACAGAAGTATTTCTGTTTGTTCTTTTCATCTTTGCCAAAAATTTCGATTAAAAAAAAAAAAACCAAACCAAAAACAACCCTCTTTTGTTACTCTTCAATTGAAATTCTTCGCTGTGTTTCGACAGCAGAAGCGCGTTGCAGCACCTTTAGTATTAAGAAAACAAAGCTTTTGCAATGACACAGTTTGTCTTGGATCATGTCACTTTAAGGTTGAGATTAAAAGACACTTGTTGAGATCAACCAGATCTGAGAGAAATCCAGAAGCGTCCCTGATGCCCTAAACCAGCGAGCTGAGTCAGACGGAGAGGATGCACGTGCTCTGATACGAGCCACGTTTCTTGTAGAAGCTTCTTGAGGGAAAGGCTGCATCAAGTCACACAGGAGATCCCTCAGGCATAGAAAAACCTTCAAACCTCAGGAACACACCAGCACTTTACAGGAAATCACACAGCGCTCTTTCCACTTTCCACAGGGCGCTCATGGCTTGCTAGAGGCAAGCAGGCAAAAACAGTCGACACCCCTCTCCCCCATGTCTTTGAAAAGCCCCCACGGTCCGAGCACAACCCAGTACCAAAATATTGACAGGTTCAGAAGTTAAAACTGGTACTTGAAGCTGGCCAGACCCAGACGCAGAGGCAGCGCAGTCAGGAAAGCGCTCCTTGGCGCGGCCGAGTCACGCTAGCGCAGGGCTGCGCTGCGGGCTGGCAGAGCCGGGCCCTGGGCAGCGGGACCAGCACCGCTCGGGCTAGGGCATTTCCTGAGGATATACCACCCGTTAAAGAGCGAGTTTAAATTTTAATTTCAAAGTCAATTTAAAATTTTGGCAACCTATACCAAAATCTGATTTAAGCCACTATAATAATGTCAGACAAATGAAATATTCAAGCAATACATTACGTTTTAAAGAAAGCTAAACCACTGGTGGAACTGCTGCAAATCACTGACACAGCATTCACAAGGAGCATTTATTAAAAGTGTTAAGTGGTAAGCTTCTACAGTGGCCTAGAAATTATTTTTAATACCCCAACTTGTTTGTATTCAACTAGCTTCAGTACTTTGAGAAAGTTCCCTGTACATTCAAGGACGAGTTTACCTGCCATGAAAAACTCCCACTAACGCTGAAATACTGAAGAAAATCAGCTCATTTCACTACTTACAAAACAATTCTTTTTCCTAGTTTTAAATGCAAAAGTCATTGTAAATAGTCCCTCTTCACCCAGTACACTGCAACAGTAAAACAAGTAAAGGTCTAGTGCATTAGATACTTGATTTCACCTCAATGCAGTTGGACACAGTAAGAAACGTGCTATTCATCAACTTGCAACTTCATAAAAAGTCGGGTAAACTTAAACATTCTGTACAAATAAAGGCTAAGTTATGTGCTTTTGTTAAAGCAAACCAGTAAATCAGCCTGATTAGCAAAAGACATACCAGGTTTACTACAACAACCCAATACCAGTAGCAAATAAAAGATTTCCACAGATTGCAGCACAGTTATTTTTCTCGACAAAGTCTGATTTCTCTAAATCTGAAACAAAAGTACAATCAATTACTTCAAACAAGGGCTTCTGTGTGTTGATTAAATTGTTTTCACTTTGATCCACCCTGGGCCTAGCAGACATTTCTTCTGGTATTAAGTAGTCAAAGGTGTAAATTAAGGCTTGAAAGACCTCCTTAAAGCAACATCTGTAATAAGCCTTGATATTCAAAGAGCAGTCCAACACTTTCAAATGAAAATGAAATAGGGTAGCAAAAGCATGCAGCAAAGGTAGTCTCTGTTTCTGGATGCAGGTCACTGAAAACACATCCAAGGAAAACCCTCCAGGGCATACCCACATCCTGAGGTGGTTGGTGTTCCTTCAGAGGTAAAACAGCGGCACAAAACAATTAACGAAGTTTATCTACTCTGCTCTAACAGCCAAGTGACAGACCAGGAGCTCCTACACGTTGGTATTGTGGAAAACAGTAACTTCTACGGTGCTGAACGACAGAATATCGCTGTTATACTGATAGCATCGATTACAATTATTGGTGCTGTGATGGCACTGGGTCCCAAAACAAAGATATAATGTACCTATAATATAAGGGTAAAGGGAAATTCTCCAGGAGCACAGAACTGCCCCAGTGAAGTGAATGGGGCAGCAAGAGGGTTAACGGGAGGCAAAGCACCCCACGCTGCACATCCATGAACTCTGAAACCACGTGTGTAGGAAGGCTGCTTCTGCTGCTCACATCAGCCTGAACCTCTCCAACGCTGTCAAACCCAGACTTAAGGTCTTTGCTGTGGGCAGCCTATCACTGAGCATCCAAACCGGCAGCCAGGGCCTGATGCCACGCAGGACGAAGAGGAGGGGGTGCTCACAGAGGGCATCTCTACCCTCCTGCGAGGTGAGGGCAAGGCTGCGTGCCACAGTCCATTGATTATGCGATGTCAGGGCTCCCTCTAGGATTTATGTTGAAAAAGAGAGATTTGTAATGTCCTCTACCCATTCATCTTTACATCTGAAGAAAGCAAATCAGCATTTGAAGGAAAAGGGCAGGCACTGAACGATGTACAGTACCTGCAAACTGCACTGTCAGGTTCTCAGGTTTGGAACTGCTCCTTCTCCTGTCCTGATAAAGTACCGCTTCCTAAACAAATTTTAACATACATCAGATTGACAAATATCCGCAATTTACAAGCCTGATCTATTTTGCAACAGTCAATTTTGCAGCCTTATTTCCAGTGATTTATATTAATACAGAGGTCAATATTTAGGCATTACCAATAATTAGAAAAAGCAGTCTTACCTTCTTCAGGTTTTGGTTTGGTTTTTAAGTTTAGCTTTATCATTTAATTCTAATCCAGCAAACATTTAATATTTAAATAAACCAGAAAATTGTATCCAGGAAATAGTCATCTTCAAGTAATTACATTGAGAAAGGACAGAATAAGAGGGCAACTGCCACACAAAGTCAGCTATTTTAATCGTACCTGCAACTATTTTTGTATTCGGCATGCGTTCAAACTAACCTTTGTATACCTCACTTCTGTAATTCGTAAGCAGCAGTGCCACACTGGCTCTCACTTCTGCAGGCAAGCGTTCCCCAAAACGTCCCTTTGGACATCGGAACATCTCAGTGCACGGACAATTAACTTGTACATCTCACCCAGGAGCTTCTTTGCAGCTCCTCCTCTGTATGCCGTCGGGAACATCAGTAAGAAACACCAACGACTAGACCAAAAGGATTGGCTTTAACTACAAACAACGTCAGAAGAGTAATAAAGTTGTTCCCATTTGCACGGTAGCAAATAAGGAATCAGTAACAACATAAAATATACACGTTTTTTAAAAAATCTCAGAAATCCCTTCTGAATTTAGGTTTCACTGTCTTACATACTTCAGAATCATGAAGAACCCTGAAAGATTAATACGACCCATAAGATATTAAAGTGCAGAAATCAATAATTTTGGGGGTTTTTTAAATATAGTAAACTGTATGGTAGAAAACATCGAGACAGAGCAAATGGATCTTCGTACAAGAACCAAAATAGGTTATAAATCAAGCATTTCTAAACCTCCCACATCTTGAAACAGGGAATGTGGCAAGGAGTGCATGCCAGAGAAAATGTTTTTTGGTGGACGTTCAGGTTTTTCTCATTTCAAGTAAAAACTTTTATTAACAGAATGTGATCTCCAAGGATTTATCTCTGGGTTTTTCTCCCCCTCTCTACATCATTTGTAAAGAGCTTTCTGAAAATTCACTTTGCATTCAGCATCGCTGGCTGGGGATGCAAAGGAAGAAGGCAGTACCTTTTCATCAGCAGATACAACCCTTTGCTAGGTTTGGAAGGATTTTACTTACAGTAACTTTAAAAAAATCTTTAGACTGTAGCACCAGAACCTCCTCTCAGATCATTCCTGGTTTGGAGACACTGGGGATTTGCGTTCTGCCAAGTCATTCCTTCTGTGAAGTGACCGAGCTCAGACACCGGAGTCCCTCAGCAGAATGTGCATAAAAGGATCCAGCAAGACGAGATTGGCATCTAATTGCCACTCTGGCTCCATCAACTTGCTGTCAGATTCACTTTTATTCAGTTCAGTGCATGAGAAATTTCCAAACAAGGCAGAATGAATCTGCCAAACCCTGATGTACATCCATATCACAAGGACACTTACTGGACTGTCTCTAAGAACGGGATGCTGTTTGGGAAAGCTAAGAAAACAACTCATTAGAGCACCAGGAGAAAATCCTTTTCTCCTAGGACACTGCTGCGCTATGAAACAAAAATGACTGACTGCAAACAAACACGGATAATTTACTGAACAAAAAATATCTTGCAGTTAAGGGACAATATAAATGACCATAGCCAGACAAGTAGTATGGCAAACACGCAGGGGACTTGCTGCCCCACAAAAATAAAGCAGTAAACAAGACAGTTACTGACTATGATTTGATTTTAGCAATAGAAATTTAAAATAATCCAAAATTGAGGATGTAATTGCCAAAAGGAAGAAACAAACAACATAGAATAATCAAGACTGGAGAAAAGGAGATTATCAAAGGCACCTGTGATCACAAGAATAGAAATGAGATCTTCAGAATCCCTGAAGGACTCTTTATGGAAAAGAAACAAGAAAAGCTAAAAAAAAAAAAGTGATCATTACTGATATATTTTGGCACAAAAGAGGGATGTATTAGAGGTGGTAGATACTGCCAAAAAGAACAAAAAAAAAAAAAAAAAGAGGGGTGTCCTGTACTCATCCTGCCTACCCCATGCTGGACCCCATCCTGCACCCAAACCCCTGCAACCTGTTGGTGCTGCGGCAGCTGCTTCACTCTCACCCTTCACAGCCACGCTGCTCCAGGAAAACAAGGACACCAGGGTGTAAACATCCCTGTGAGACTAATGCATCGTCTTCTAAAAGATTTCCGCCGACTGCGCTGTCGATGGCTCCAGCCCCACGTCAGCCCCGTTTCTTTATTCGGAGCAGAAAACACACCGTGTCAAAAAGCACGAGTTTCACCTTCATCTCCCGCCCTGCCCAGAGCCGCTTATGCCGTCTGCCCCCCCGGCCCATGCACACCACAGAGCACTTCGGTTGCCTCTCTCCCAGATTACGTTCCCAGAATACAGGTTGTTCACCGTACTGAATGCACTGTTCACTTCCACAAACGAAACAGGTGTCTCTAAAAGCTAACAGTTTCTGTAAATTTAACATAAAATTCCCCTAGGAGAAGGGTCCTGTTAGATGTCCAAATGCTCTACTGTAGGTACCTCAGATACAGGGTAAACAGTGTTCTAAACAAACAGAAATTCTATACATTTCTACTCATTTGCAAGATCATCAAAACCAGTGGGAAAAATTGAGTTACTTCAATTTTGGTCATTCACCCCCTGCATCTGTGAGTTCATGCAGGAACTCCCAAAGCCTGTGGAAACACCAGAAATGCGCCGTGGGTAGGGATGGAGCGAGCACACGCTGCTTAATAACCAGATACTACGTATGAGAGACCCTTCTCGTTTTATTTCTAGCACAACGTATCTGTTGATAGAAAGATCGTATTTTAACACTGAGACGAATGTAATGGGAAATTTCTTTTAAGCATACAGTTCTAGCAAGTCGTAAAGATTGTATCATCCTCCTCCTTGGACAGCAATGGGCAATAAGAATACACACTCTTCTCTTCGTTTTTGTTTCATTGATGAGTTGTGAGGAAAGAGAAATGCTGTTCATCCAACATGCCATTTATTTAATATTCAGCTTTCTTGAACTCTTCTTCTTATGCAAAGCACAAATGCTGATGATCAATTATTTTAGCAATCATAATTCATGCTGAAATTTTACACTCCGTAAACACATTATCATGACCATTATGCGATTGAAAAATTCCAGTTGCAGCAACCCATACAAATGAACACGTTGCATTAGGTTTACAGTAAAATTCTGTTCTGGCTAGACATACAAGGGGCTTTTTCTTTCATAACTGTGAAATGAATGAAGCATACATGCACACGGAGTATTTTTCTATGCGGTGTACAAACACACACATTTATACACCAAAACATTCAGGCGCTTGCTTAAATATTAAATTAAAAAATATCCATACTTATCTCTAATAAGAAGTTACTTCAGATATTAGATTTGTGTTTTAAAAATTAAATAAGATAGAGAAATCAAAGGAGGGCTGCTGTCATTTTTTTAGAAAAGTTTCCTGTAAACATCGGGTTGACCAGGAGAACCAAGTTCCCTGAAGCAACTGGCAGATCTTTGGGAGCAACCAGAATGCCCTCACGCTTAGTGGGTGGCCTAACACACCCCGAAACATAACACTATAATTAAATAAAAAATTGCAAAATTCAGTTTAGACTTTTTATGGGAACACTTAATGCCCACATCATCAGGGTGTACACATACACTGCATCGATTTTCCTGATAAACTCTAACTATTCAAATCAACATTTTATGAAAATGCATAGCAAATAGTTTGACATTTAATGCTGCAAATAATAGTGAAAGGCTAAACAGGGAAAATGGACTTGTTGCTGAAGGAGGTGGATGATTTAGCAACAGTTGGAGATAAGGCTGAGGCTCGTATCAGGGATTATTTGATATGACCTGACCCAAAGGGCCAGATGGGCTGTGTCCAAGGGTGCAGAGAGCCAATGCCATGTAGCAATGTCACTATCGTGTTAGAAAGCTCATGGGGATGGAGGGTGTCCTCAATGCCTGCAGGAAAGCAGATCTTGCACCATCTCCAAAGCAAAAGGGAGAGCAGTAGAGGCTGTACCCCAACTTTCCCATGGCTCGACACCGCCTGCCACAGCACTCGCGTACTCAGGCTGGGATGTCACCATCTGGATGAGAGGCCACCGGATGGGTAGAAACCTGGTCGGATGGTTGGTCCCCATGGGCAGTGGTTAACGGCTTCTTCGGTTACTGACCCAGAGGCCAGTAACACGTGGGATACCGCAGCCGTGCACCCTGGGACCCGGCCCATTCAACATCTCCATCGACTCGTAGGTGGCCAGGAAGTACGCTCTCATCGAGCCTACAGACAACACCAATTTGGGGGGAGCTAGAAGCTACGCCTGAGGGCAGCACTGCCACCAGGAGGGACCAGGAACCCATCGCGATGCAGCGAGGACAAACACAGAGTGCTGGTGGAGGCGGGAAGAGCCCTTGCATTGCCCCAGGCTGGGAGCAACTCTGCTGGGAAGAGCCTGCGGGTCTTGGCAGGCAGCGAGCACCAGCCAGCGGCGTTTTGTACTTGCCCGCCTTCCTGATCTTACAAGGGTTTGTTCTGCCTATTCACTGCCTTTGGAGCATTTGACTCTGAAACCTTATTAAGATTATTTTGGCAGTTCTTTTATAAAAAATAGAGTAGCCCTGGTAGAAAGCGTGATGCCAGCACGTCCACGTCCAGCAGGTATTGCTGGTTGCGCCTTTTTTCTTTCCAAAACATGCATTCGGTCTTCAGAGAGAGACAGTGCAGAGTCTTCAGCAAAATAACTGAAAAATGTCATTCCTGTGTCTATAATTAAGCCACTATTGGCACTTTAAGGGGCATATTGCACAGCGCATGCTGCAGAATCAAAGACTACGGGGATGAAAAAGTGCCAAATGATGACTGCAATGAGCAGCTACATTCATTTGCTAAAGGAGTTACTCGAATTTGAATTCAACTCCGATTCCTTACCAGGCACGTTAAAAATCACGCAATTGCAAAGTCCTGTAAATGCAAGTCACTCTTTGGATTTTCATTAATAGGGTGCTTAACACGCAACACCAAATTAATTTATTTCCACATGCACAAATCTGAATGCGTTGGAGAGACGAGCGCATGCTCACACACGCCTGGAACTGAGCACGCTGTTACAAATCTACCGGAAAAATTGTACACTGGGCATATGTAACAGGCAATTTGAGAACACATAATTGCTATTTCTAACCCAAACCAAAGCAAATCTATCCAAGAAATGCGTTCGTACAAACACATTATTTTATATATATGTATATATGCAAACACACACACACACTTTTAAATATTTTATATAGAAGAACATTGTGAAAGCATGAGAAACAAAGCGTACCAGGGACATAAAGAGCCTTGCTTCGTATCCCCTAGATGCAAGGCAAGCTAAGCACGTGCGCCCGCACTGTAACCAACTTCTCCCTCCCAACACCCCGCCACAAGCTATCTTCTGCTGGGAAACAGAACAGCAGCTGCACAAAGAGAAAGTTAGAGGTTAAACTGTGAGCATCCAGAGGAAGAAAAAGAGGCAACAAACTTGAACGTGAATGTCTTCCCAATCCTGAAGAGCAGCCCTACCTTCAACCTATCCCAGCTTGCTAACAGTCCAAGATACCTTAAACATTCATCGTAAAAACACACGGAACTGAGTGACATATTTAATTGTAGGAGCATAAGGCTTCTCACATTTATGTCGATCAAAATCAAGTTCAGAGCTGTTAAAGGAATTCTCTTAAAAACTAAGGTTTAAACTACAGCCTGAGGTTAAAGTAGATTTAATGTTGCAGGGTGTTGTTTAGAGTGTTCCTAGAAGTTTGAAATACCTGCTTAGCGTAAAATTTCTTCCCACAGCAAAATTTATCTTCTAACATCAAAAATGAAAAAAATATCATAAGCATTCAGAAACTAAGGTTTCAGAAAAAAAACTGTGACTTGTACCTGAGCAACACTTGGCAGATCACAACATACTCTCCTATAATGATCACTTCGGAAGACAAAAGGTTAATTAAAGCATATACTTGGAATATTAGCTGAAAGGCTGACATGCACCATTATTCAATATCCATTGCTCTTCAGTAGAAATGCTCTTAATTAAGCCTACACAATCAGAACATCTACTCCTTAAATGATCACACAGAAAAGCGAGACCATTTTCTTCTTGCAGTCTCCTGTTATGTTCCAGGGCTCCTTATACTTGAAGCAAATGGCAATAAAAACCAAAGGTATTCTTATTTTGAGAGTGTTTTCATAGTCTTAGTGATTGTACATCTTCAAAATGATCGATCGAGTACATACATATACAAGATGCAAAACATCAGTGCCACTCATTAAAAGCCCCACACCTTTTCACTGGTCTATATGCCTCGATCTTTATGCAGACTACAGATTTAAGTAGGTTATATTGAAATTTTACAATTCTTTCTGCATAGCACTTCTAAAACATGGCCTATTCCGTCCAGCCATACAACTGAAGTTCTTATCCAGACCTTCATTATCTCATGCCTAAGCCTACGCTGGTCCTGGCATAAGCAAGCTTGTCCCACTCAGATCCACTTAGGATCTTCCTGAAAAGATCATTATCTTTTGTCTTGCCACGTCTCTTTGTACGCCTTCACCAGCCTCACTTTCTAATACCTCAAACATAACACACTTACCAGGCTTCCCTTTTAACAGCCAGGAAGGGCCTTTGCACTTTGCTTATCACCGATTTGGTACCAGAGCTAACTCCAGCTACCTGCAAACGGCTAATGATGCACTTGATCTATTTTCAAATGAGCATCAGCATGCCTTCTCACGCAGTGCTCATTATGAGGTGCTCCCAAATTCACAAGTCTCCTTTGAATCCCTTTTCAAAAGTCTCCTTTTCCACGTCAGCTATAAAAACTGTGTGTTCAGTAGCTTCAGGTGAATTTTTCCTCCATGAATATATATAATGGCTTTCTGAATTTTAGCATTACCATGGTCCAAAGCAAAGAACTCTGTAGGAATATTCTAGGAAAAAATACCAAACTGTGTTTATTTTGGACATCACTTTCTAGTTTCATTTAATGCCTTCTGTCTTTGCATTAGAGCAACAAAAAAACCACTCCCTGACTACGCTCACCGTAACGCCCCCAGTTTTACAAACCTCCCCATCACCTCACTCAGCTGTTGCTGGGTTCCTGCCACCCAAACTGGAGACTCCTCCTCTGTTTAACAAAGCTCTTCCACTGTTGATTCTAACCGCAGATACAACCTCGCTTGTGAACCCGAGCAGACACTTCGCCATGATTCTAGCGAAGACTTGAGAAGAGGTAAGCTTGTTTCCTTGTTAGCAGGACAGGCTTCTGGAATCGTTCTACCTCAAGGACATGTGATGCTGAGTCCAGCGTACAAAGAAAGTGTCAGCACAATTAATTTCTGCTGCCAGGAAAAGAAAGATGTTCCATATTGCCCATGGCAGCAGAAGGAAAGGACAGCAAGGGATACTGAAGACTGTCAAATCCTCCCTCGGCTGCGATGATTATTCACTTTCCACACCTTGTCTTACTACCAGGAGAAAATAATTAGATTTTCTTGCAAGGACTGAACTTTACTGACGAGGGAGCTGTGATGAACCAGAAACCTGCAGGGAACCCACAGGCCGGGTTCCCATGCACTTCGGTAGCAGCTCTAACGCAACTGTTGTTAGAGCATAATCTGCCTCCTGGCCCAATTCCTTATTCTGCAACAGCAGGAAAAAAGTGATCAAGTTCCTGCTACAGGCAGCAAAAGGGAATGGCTGTGTAAGGTCAGCAGACATGCCTCCATTAATTCACTACGTGAGCAACTTCCCCGCGATACCCACAGCACAGCAGTAACGCCCTAATAAATCTGTATTTTTAACGTTAAGTCAGGAAATCCATTTTTGGTACAGATTTGAAGTTGACTGAGACACAAATTAATGAGATTCTCTAGTACTGGTTTTCTTTCCTTTAAGCATGAACCTGCGAGAACCTTAGTAAACACATTGAAAGGTTTCCTGCTTTCACTGCTCTATGGAATTCTATATCCTTTTATATCCTATCCTCACATCTGTTTAAAAAACTGCTGCCTGCTGAATCACAGATACTCCAAAGCCCTTAGCCATGCTCGACTACTGTTATTTTTCAGTCTCCAAAAGAAGCAAGATAACAATTAACTACAGCATCAAGGTAAAGTCTGTGCTGCCTCGCTAAGTTAACATTGCATATCTAATAAAAATAATCGCTTCAAAAATTATAAAATAATTTATCTTTGACGTTTCCCATAGTTTCTCTTACTACACTTAGCCATTTTTTCATGTTTCTCTTAACAAGGCTTGCATGAGATGACCTAGTTTATTTGCACTCCTCCCAAACTGTGAAGTAGAATGTGTTAACATAAACCAAATGGTCTCAGTCATTTTGAAAGAAGCTTCTCCTCTGCCAACTACTCACCCTCTGCCACCTCTGTCTACTGCCTCGACACTTCCCAGCCATTTTTCCTCCCAGGCCTTTGCTGCTGTCTCTTTGTCCGCAAATCTTGCCACCTTGTATGCCTGGTAACTCCCTGCTCTTTCTTCTGGGCTGGTGGCACTTTATTCTCCCTCACAGGCCAAGCCTTGCAACCCTGGGCAGTTGAGTTCCGCCCTGCAACTGGTTGCTCCTCACCTCCGGCGTCACCGAACGTCACCGTGCGGCGACCAGTAGCTCCAGCTCCCGTGAAGCCAAGTGCTGCTCAGCAAGCACACAGCGGCTGGCTCTGCCTGCTGCTCCGATGAACGTGGTTTGCCTCCCAGCCGTGCAATCGGGCAGCAAGCACAGCCCAGCAGACACCATCAGCGAACACCACCGCTTCCCATCACGCGCCTGTAGAGAGCGACTGAACGCCCTGGGCATTGGAGGGAGCCCAGCTTGGATGTAGTGCCAAAGCACAGAGGAGAGGTCAACGTATCACCTACCTCACTGCTGAAGAGTGAGCTTCATCTACGGATCCAGTTAAAGTGTCAGTGCCATCCCTGGCATACGGTATTACTCAGGTTACTATTTTCATCTTTGTTAAAGCAGTAGCTATGGTAAGCTAACAGCTCCAAAATTGCATAATATAACATGGGGGGTGTGGAAATAATAAAAAAAGAAACAAACAAGTAAAAGCAGCGAGAAAAAAATCCTTTAAAACTTTTGTACTGTTACAGCTTTGTTCTGCTATTCAGAAAAAAATAATACTAAACAACCTTGCAATAAGCTGCCTGAAGCAAGCTATTTTCCAGTTTCCTCTCATTTAATGACTACCCATTTCCTCACTCCAGCGGTATACCTGTGAGTGCCACAGGCCATAGAGGAGCAAACAAGCGCCTGTGGTCGTGAGGAGGAGAATATGCACTGAACACTTGCCCATTAAGTGCGAGCCCAAAGGACAGACTGCAAACTGCCAACAGCGGATCCAACAAGCAAATCATGCAGAGATGCAAAAGTCCACCGTTCACACAAAATAACTTTCATTTCTTTAAAATTACCCTAACTGCACGCACGCCCATGTCAGAAGTTCACATCTAGAGAACATCGTGGAGTTTGTTTCTATATTAAGCAAACTCTCTCCTCACTTATCCTCAAGTTTAACGGAAGTTGTTTCAGCTGTTGTGAAGTTTCAGAGGACACTAGATAAATCCCCAGGAGCCTGGAGTCTTAGAGCCTGGGACCATGGACTACCAGCATGCAAAGAACACAAAGGAACTGTATTTACTATGCATGACCCATGGTTGTAGCTGTGAAGTACCTCTCACCCAGCAGCCTCGTGAGCAATAATATGTCAAATTCACAGCAGTAGCTTGGTCCACCATAGAAGGACTCCAAGGACAAACTTCAACAGACTTTTTCCTTTTACATCTGAAGACTGAATGACTTCAGAAGGATACCAGAGAAATACGATGTCTTATTCCACTACTGGCTACCGGAAGTGGTTCCTCCTCACACTCTGGACTGCAATAATTTGAAATTCTTACAATGACAAAGACTCTTCCTTTAATCGCAAGGGGGTTTTTGCCACAAACATGGGCCTTTCCCATCCTCTCTGCAACCACACTGAGGACTCCAGCTGAACCAGGTCAAGGGCTCTTCCAGCAGAACGTGGAATACCACAGCAAACAGCCCCACAAGACAAAGTGAGGAGCCAGTACAAAATTACACCGTCAGATTGAATTTGCACAAAAACGCCCCAAAGGAGCAGCTGTGATCTGGCACACACTGAGTTTGATGAGACACTACCTCTCCTCCAAAGGCAGCACATCCATCATGTCACACCCTTGCTGATTTCCTGGAAATAAGAGAGCCAAACGCACGCTGCTGACTCACTCAGTAATACGAACATGGCCTTGCTGATTTCCTGGAAATAAGAGCCAAACGCACGCTGCTGATGCACTCAGTAATACGAACATGAAGCCCTGGCCTAAGGCTAGTCTTGTTTGCTTTTAGGTAGTTTAGGTAACTTACCCAGTCCCCACATCAGACTGAAAACCAGACAGAGAATGCAAATGGGACTGTCATTTTCTGTTTGGCCATGTACTAAGGCCAACTGTTGCAGGAAGCTTGAACGGTGGTGTAGAGACCTGGGGTTCTCCCATAGCTACCCTCTGGAACTGTACAGTTGTTCCTGAGGGTAACTAGAAATAATACCAGCATCTCCTACTGACACTGGAAGCTTATCGTTTCCAGGAACAGGCAGACCAATGAAATCCAACAGAAAGTCACTGCTGAGCAAGAACGCATCCTGCCTCGTACCCAACTAAACGGGGCTGCACGAGAGAGCCCAGAACCAGAAGTCACAAGGAAGGAAAACTAATTCAAATCTCCTCCACACAAACACAAGGCTTTATGTGCTGGGCTGCACAGTTCAAAGATTTGAAGTCTCTCCTGGTTACCATGTTTGTCTACCCACTACTCTTTTCTTCATTATTTGGGTAAACTGACACACCACCCCCCTCCCCCGCCCCAGGCCACACAGAAAATTGTAATTCACAAGTTAACAACACAGAAGGAGAAATGTGGTCCCAATCAGCAATGCATTTCTGCATTCTTGCTCGTTGAGAACGGAAGGTAAATTTCATTCTGAATTTTGCACAAGTGCACTGCAACCAGTCAGCGTGGCCTCCTGACATTTTGCTTTCACTGGCATGATTAAAAAGACCCACACTTCTAAAGGAAATAAAAAAATAAAGGAACACTCTTATGACTGGGAGTCCAGTGATACGTATCAAATACGAAGCAGCAGAAATTCTCTACCACAAACACACACGGTTATTTTAACCCTCAAATAAATTGAAGCATGGTACAGCAACCATCAATACTACTGTTTAACTGGTTGGAGGCTGCTGTTGAATCGTGCAATGCATTAGCATCCAAATAGGATCACATCTTTTGCCTTTAAAATTTGACCCTTTTATCCAGCTCAACAAGGATGAGGACATGAGAAAGCCTCCAAAGTATCAAACAAAAATTGCCAACCCAACTCAGTGTCTTCAGAACATACTCCAGAAACACAGACTGCTTTACAAAAGCAACTTGGTCTTACAGACTGTCTAAAATTCTGAAAAATGAGCAATCAGTCTTACACACTGCCTCCCAGATGAGGAAGACCTCCAAAAATCCACTAGTCCATGCCTAGCAGTGAAACTATAACATATCCTGTACACCCATGTTACCCAATGTCATCTGTAAATTAATTTGGTACATTAACTTAAGCAAATATTCCCCTAGCTCTCCACAGTTTTCAATGAAACCATTTTTTCCTCAACTCTGAGCAAACACGTGCTGAGAACTTACCTTTCCCTTCCTACTTTGAATAACACACAATGCACAAGTTTCAAGTCCTGCACCATTCATTCTCAAGTAAAAAACCCTGAAACTGGCTAGTAAACAGACACACCTACTGCAATCCAAAAGGACAAAAAGTAATTTCCTTTAATTGTGGTGTAGAGAAAAGGCACGAGTAAGAAAACACTCAAATACAGTTTAATTTAATGAAAGTAGAACGTTCCGCATATCCTCCAGCAATAACCCCCAAAAGATCAACCTTCACAGCCTTTACTTGAATAATTTCTTACTCCAGGGCCGTTCCTTAAGCCAACTCGATTCTTCCCATGAGCTATTTTCCTTTCAGTGATACCTATCCTCTCCGTGCTTAAAATCAACGTCAACTTGTATTTCTGTCAATTCCAGCCTGGCCTGCTACGAAACATAAGAAACTGTCTATCAGATCTGTCCATAAGCCACCCAAACCATTACAAGATTTTCTCCCAGCCAAGGCTGGGATCAAAGCCAATCGCATTGTCAGCATGAACTCTGACACAGAGGAAGTCAATACAAGACGGGACTTCTCAAGCTATGAAGTATGTCTCATCGGCACGAGCAATAAATGAAAACAGAAGTCCTTTCTCCTCTGGGAGCCACTTACTGTCACAAGAAGTGAAGTCTGATTTTAAAAGATCAGTTGTTTTGGGTCACAGATCTACACTTCAATACATGCAAGATTATTAATATCAATTGAGGAAAAGGCCTCAGAAAACATAGCAATGTGAGGAAACTGGACCTGGAGATAGCAGAGAAAGGCACAGATCCAGCTATAGTTCAATGTCTCACCTACGACCAGGGCTCTAAAGAGCCTTCCTTACTTCTCTGCATATCGAAAGCCAAGCACGAGCTCTGTGTGCAACCCAAACCCCACCTTGACGCTCTGATTCTGGATCCTTGCTGAGCACAGGGGATGGGATCTGCAGCCCTGCAAACAGGAGTCAACCAGCTTTCTGACCCCGGCAGTTACAGATGTAAACCACCTGAGGCCTTAAATCTAGAGGCAGCATGGAGAATGGCACTTCTTTAGGTATTTCTTAAATCCTCATGGTGGCATTACTGGAAAGACAGTCCAGGTCGCGCTCCTAACGCAAACAGTCACCCCAGTTGCTTCACCCAAGTTCTGCTAAGCTTCACGCTCAGCGGAGCGAAGGGAGGAGATGGGGAAATGCAGCCGAAAACACCATTGCGAGGACATCGTTAGGGACACTGATGAGAGCCCAGGCATTTTAATTACATCACGCTTATCGTTCCACACTACTTAAATAATTATTTGCATATCATTTATTTCAATTATTTGCACGCCTATCATAGGAGTTTGGACATTTTATTAAAAGGTAAAATAAATGGTATTTCACACAAAGCAATTTTATAGGAAATTTGCTGTGAATTAATTAAAAGTCAATATAATGAACCACCAAATAAAAATTACGCCATAAATAATGAAGTCCCTCAGTCTTCCCATGCTACTCCGATTCCAGTAACCATACTGGTTCTCTGAATACTAGAATGGTTTCCACCATTCAAATTAAACAGAATGCAACTGTTTCATTTACACATACAAATCAGCATCTGTGTCCACAGAACATCAAAGCAGACATCCAGCCTGCAGCCAGGAAGTCACGGAGTTTCCTGGTAAGTTTGGACAGCATTCAAACTGATACAGATTTTCCACCTCAAAACACACATTGTAAAAATGTATCTGCTGAAAAAAAGTTGAAGCTAGAATGATTCAGGGATCAAAAATAATAAAAAAACCCCCACCAAATCCTTGCCCTGCTCTTCCTGCTTGAGTTGTTCAGTCGATTTGTATTATAAAATTTTTAACAACAACCTTAAAGAAAAAATAATCATACCGACAGTGGGGTCAGAACGTACAGACCGGTGGATGCACCACAGCGAATCTGGTTTGGTATCACACTTGGATAAAGCTGAAAGGGTTGGGGGAGCTGGTTGTTAGACTGGAAAATGATGAAGAACGGGTTTGTATTGAGGAAAGCCAACACGAGAGAGGGAAGGGGCAGCTGTGGAGGTTACTGCATCGAAACTGACTTTGCTCAGGCCAGAAGGAGGAGTGGAAAACCGCACAGAATTATTTTATGGATTTTTCTTAAACAAACAAAAAAATCCTGAATGAAGATTCAGGAGATGAGATAGATGGTGGTCAAGAGAACAACTTGCAAATTTCAAGAGAGAAATATAGCAGACAAACATATAAACATAAACTGAGGACAAGAGGTGTGAAGCCATAAAAGAGTTAGGTGTAGCTTAGGGTAAAAAACAACCGAAACAAAACAAAGCAGTGATAAGAACAAGAGATCTAAACAAACCCATCTGAAGTGTACCTGATAAAATTTCTAATTTTCTCTTAATTTCAACCAAGTCTGATACTGAAAAGAGAAATACTGGCATCTGTCTGTGGAACTATGCTATGTGGCACTTGCAGCTTCTATTTCTCTCTCGCTTCAGTTGTGGAAACCACTGATGCTGCAAGAACACGTGCTCGGCCGCACAGGGGACACGATTACCTTGCTTAGGCCACCAGTGACCAGTTGCAACAGGAGAGATTTCTGTATTTTCCAGTGAAAGTAGACCCATAACATTCTTCAGTATACTGAGACTTGACTTGCTCATGTTTAACAGCTTGACAGCATAGACAGGTAATAAATTACTCTCACTTTTGGATTTAAATCTAGACTATGACTCAGTCCCTTAGTAGCTTAGAACTGCACTACACTGAAAGAGCGTTTTTTTTTTTCTTTTGAGAATTTTATTGAGGTGCAGTTACTGTTTAAGAAACAAACAACAAAAACAACCAACCAAGAAAAAATCCACCAAAAAAAACAGCTCCCACTGTATCGCAATCTTTAACTGTTTTTCAAGGCCAAATCCTGCAGATGTATTAGGAGGAAACAAAATCCTTCCACAACTTGGGAATCCCCCTAAGCTGACCCAACAGCTCCGCACTGTTTGGACAACACTCGCTCTACAGATGTGGCTCTTGCTGCTGCCAGTCCAATACATGCTCACCACCTAAAGGAAAAGTCTCATTAATGGCCTGATGCAAGGATTTCAGCCATCATGTTTATTCTGTCACGCCCTTTCAACAAGCATAAGTAGATAAAGCCCTAAAACATTGAATATTGTTATACAACTACCTCCTTATGAAAATATATTAGAAAAAACTCCCCTATGGTTTGACTTCTCATTTCATTTGCCTTGCTTCCACCCATCATTCCACTGCTTTCCTTCCCAGCTCCGGGATTGATTAACTTGAGTAAAAGTGACTGCAGTATTTCTACTAACGCAGTGCTCAGCAGATGTCTAGCATCTATATTTATACAACTCCCGAACTGGTAATAAACATGATTTTCGTATTGCCACACTACATTTTTTAATGAGACATCATTCCTCGTCTCTGTTTACCAAGAATTACGTTGGCCACAACTGAGTCCTTATCCCAGATTATTACACCACATAACAAGAGTTTGGCAAGCTGAATGGAAACTTCTCATTATATATGAGGGAACGCTTAATGGCTAAGGACTGGCGTTACTCTCCCTGCGACTGTGGGCAGCAAGGCTACTCAGACGTATGTGGGAAGGTATCTAAGGGGAAGAAGATGCCTGGGAAGGCATTAGGTGTAAACGACTTCAGGGCTTATTTCCATCCACATCCCAACCACAGTGACTTTCACGGGACTGTGCCAAAGACATTTGTCCAAGGCAGAGTGTGTGGTTCCTAGATGACGTCAGATGTCCGGGCAGGCAGCCAACTTCCTATGGAAGTGATTTCAGTATTGCTGGAGTTCAATCTCATTGTATTTATCATATGATTACTTATGTAAGGAGCCAGCAGCTTGCATAGGTACCCTGTATTTTTTAATCTAATAAAACATAATAT
>NW_010238117.1:0-17576 GCF_000690775.1 Eurypyga helias | reverse complement strand
GGGAAAGAGAGATATTGAGGTAAACAGAAATCATATTCAAATTTCACACACTTATTCCAGAAAGGAACAGATGTTAGCCAAGACAAATTCCATCCACGCTCAGCTGGGACTTAGCCTATGATGCAAATCAGAGTATTTTCTCACCTGCAAATTTACAGTTGTTCCATACCCATAATTATACCCTAAATGTAAAGCCTTGCCCCTTCTACTCATGTTTCATAATAGGTTCTCACTGCCCTAAAGCTCTTCACAAGATTTGTTCATTTTTTCCCTTTGAGGCCTTTCTTTCAAAATTCTCCTGTGACGTATAAAAAACTCCATTCAACGAACCAAAAAGCCCAACAAATTTGAAGAGAGTTACGCTACAGGTTACTGAAATGACCACTCCTGGACAATACAACATTGGTACTTTCACGCACACTTTCATCTCTCAGTATCCATTCACCTACTGCCTCGGTTTTTATAACTGCACAGGATCCATCACAAACTAACCATCTGTCGCGTGACCAGATCCCTGTCCCACAGGCAATAAGCAGTGCCACATGAGGTGGCAGTACTCTGTAACACACTCAGGATCATAAAATGGTTGATTGTTAACAAGCAGAAATAGGAAGCTGGTGAAGTTCCTACCATGCTAAAGTAGAGCACTGAACACATTCATGCAATCAGTGCTCTGAGCATTCAGAGATTAATATGCTCCGAGACATGCTTTGAAAGAGAAGAGGGAGAAACAGAATTAATGCCACTCCGCCCCTTCCTCCATACCCGTTCGGCACCAGTCTCCGCTCCCAGTCCTCAAAAAGGAAATATGCATTTGCAACTCCACAGTTCAGATTTCAGATTCTGGCAGAGTGTTTCCAAGGTCTTTGCTGTCCTTTCTGATCATCCCTCTCTTCTAAATAACCACTCAGAAGTTCAGTGACAAACAACAACAGGAGAAGGACAGCAGGAAAGGCTCTGTCCTTCAGGATTCACGGTATGACTGAAGGACTACACTAACCCCAATCAGATTCCCTTTCTGTTCCCTGCAAGCTCACCACCTTTCCATGGAAATCTCCCAATCTGTTTCTGTAAAAATATCCTCTAAAAATGTAAATACAACAGACAAAAAATAAAATTAAAATATTAAAATAATCTTTTCTCTGTGGTATTTTTTGCACAGGACGTATTTGCAGTAGTGATAACCACTCATCCCTGTGAAACACATTGTGCAAGAGTGTTTGAGAGCATTCTGAAATTTCGGAGAAAGGGAATAGGAAGTGTCCATCCAGGAAAGCAATATATTAAGTTAAAGTTCTTTTTTATAGCAGCCAGTGTTTAAGAGCCTCAATCCTTTCATCTTCATTACATTGTCATAATTAGTTATGGATTTCATAAATGTTAGATGAACTAACATATTTTATTTCAAAGCTTATTCTATCTTTACACTTTTGCTTGTGTACCAATTAGTGCTATTTTGTAATTTATAGCTTTTTGATAATAGCACACATAACGCCTCTACAGTAAGCGATTCACCAGCCTGAACAGTCTATTGTCTTACAAATGTAAAAATTAAGGTTGCCTATGTCTGGGTTCTGTTTTACAGAATAGCCCCACCCAAAACAAAAAACCAAAAACCCCACACTTTAAAAAAACAAATATCCCCACCCCTGACACAAAGGTCACATCTTTGTCAAACTTCAAGCACATGTTCTTACACAGGAAATAAAGCTTTTCAAGATTTTTTTTTAATAGGTAAAAAACCCCAACTTACTGGTTTTCCTTGCTGCTGTTGCTATCACAACAGCTGGCCTATTCCTGCTAACTTGGCTGGGAGTCTATTCAATACAAACCTTATCACAAAATATTTCAGCCTACTGACAAAAAAAAAAATGTGATCCAATTTCCTGAGCTTCGTTGTTTTGACGAAGCTTTTCCCCACTGCAACCGTATTTCCACTGGGATCATAACCGGAAGCATTCACATAAACAACTGAATTTCTGCAAGGGCCACGACCCCACGTGCAGCTTCCTTCGCCCACCCCAAGTCACCACCACTCAGTGACTAGGAAAGCCCTGCGACGAAGCCGGGGGTGGACAACCCTACGCACACCAGACCCTGACATTCTCCACTCAAAACATCAGGGAACAAAAAGTATTTTCAAGTTTTGTCAATGATTGCCAAGATTGGGCCCAAATCAAAGTCCCAGGCAAAAGGAAAACCAAAAAGAGTAGGAATCAAGTTCAACAATTCCAGACTGGCTTTCACCCATGGAAAACACAAGCTGTGATAAACCTTGTTTTGGCAAATTCTAGCACAAATCACCACCTCTAGTTGAGCTCATCTTCAGACACTTGCATTTATTTTGGTGTTGCCAATGTTCACAAGTGGAGTGGCTCACACATATATTTATTGCATGATTCTTCTGGTAAATTAGTGTAAGTAATCTCTAGATAGTGGAACAATCTTTTATAGCAATTATCAATAAGCAGGGCCTTACAGAGTTCCATATGACAAAAATAGGATACCAGAACCAAATTTTTTAAAAATACCTGTTGGCTAAATAAGACATTAAGAAAAATAGGCCATGAATATAGTCTAGAAATCCTGCACCACCTCAGAACACACCAGTCACCCACAGGATGCCTCACAGGTAAACACAGAACAGCAAGCACTTCAAGAACTGCCCAGCTTGGTTTATAATTGATTTTGTTAACCCACATTTTGCTCTTGACTTAGCATATTCTGGGACCACAGTTATGCAGGAAAAAAACCCAAATTGTCATTTTTAGCAATTTATAACCACACAGATACACTCTTCTTAAGAGCAGGCCCAAGGCTGTATGCAGAGATCTAACTCTGCTTTCTCCGCGTATACATTATGCAACGCAATGTGATAAATATGTAACCACGAAGTCACACACTACACTGCAAATAAGGTAGAGGACTCTTCAGTGACACAGGAGAAGGCAGGCTACACCATCGTCTAGCTGTAATTCTTTTCTGCCCCTCCCCCCACCCCCCCATTTCATTTTCATAATGGTCCAGCACTTATTTTGAAGACTTTTTACACCATCTCCTCTCTAAGGTATGTAAATAATTTAGTCAACAGTAATGCATTATGCAATTTATTTTCAGCCAACAGCACAGCCCTCGTTAGGTGCAATTCATGGGAAGAAGCAGTTAATTATGGTAATTCATCTGCAGACCTAGGTGAGCAATTTCACTGTTATTCTGCTATCCTACTTAATATGCACATGCTGTATAAGAGCAGTTAAATGGCAACTTTCAAAACTGACATCCCAAGCCCTGATTTCTATAACGAGCTCTGAACCTGGGCTTTAAGGCAGAGCTACAGTAAACACCGCTTCTGGGAGGCGAGGGAGTCGATTTACACAAAGCAACTTGCAAGATCAGGGTTTAAGGTACTCCACTGAATAGACCTCTACAAGATCCCAGAAATAATTCTATGCTATTGTATTGCACTATTTGTGGAATGGTATGTGATCATATAATTAGAGATCATATAGTACATTCACACAAAGAATACTTTAGGGCTTGCCGGGAGGGCGGGGGGGTAGCTCTTTTAAAAAAGAAAATTACATTATCTGGAAACTCAGAGCTAATCTCAACAACTCAGAAACGCCACCAGAGAGCTTTTCCTTCACAAACTTTAGAGGAATACATTTCAGGTCTGATTTCTGCTCGAGGAAGAATCAGTTCCAAACAAAACCAGCTGAGGTTTTCGGTCATTTAGACGTTAACAGTCTGAACAAAGTATTTAGGAAAATGATTAAAATATGTTCAATATTAAAAAAAAAATAATAATAAATTGTAAACTGCAGCTTTATGACTGTGATGGTGGGGAGCACAGGCGGCACTTGGTTCAGACCCAACACAGAAAGAAGCGCTCTGGACAGGTGCAAGAAAAACACCATTGGTTTGGTAGCGGAATCAGAGAGGAGAAAACGAAGGGCAGGTCCCGAGCAGGAGCGTGGCAGTTCCTTGGAGAAGCACTGTGCTCCAGTACAGACTACTTAACCCCTCCATGCAGGGGAAGGCTCCAGACTCTTATCCTGTTGACCCAGCCCGGAGGCCAACCTGACTGTCCTCCCATGAAGCTTCCTTTGGGGCAGCCCAAGCAGCAGCAGCCCCAACAGCCTGAGCCAGCACCCGCTTCCCTGGGCACCTCGGCACGTGCCTTCCAGCAGCCTTGAGAGAAGAGTCCTTGATCCTGGGGCTCTTCTCTGCACCTTGCCTCTTCCTTCTGTAACCTGCCTGCAGACTTCGGAATCCGACTGCTGAACGAGCCGGCTTGCGTAACTTTGAAGAGCACACGACTACCGAAGGGCAGCCTCCTGCCACATCCCTGCCCTCCCCAGTGAAGCACATAAAAATGTGCAAAAATCACTGAAGCTCCACCCGCTTTGGAGAAGGGGCAGCCAGCTCCGCCAGGTTTGGATGTGCAGCCATAAACCAAGCCCAGAAACTTGCTAACCCCTCCATCAAATAAAAGCTTAAAGTCGCAATAACTTGAGATTGTCACTGCTTTAATGACAGAAGGCACAGAATTTTAACAGGAGTCTTGAAGGTCCCAGTGGAGCACAGGACCAAGATGCACACCCTCAGACAGACATTCAGTTTTAAATTTAACCTCAGGCACTTTGATATTGCCACCAGACTAAAACATTAGTGCTCTCTCACTTGTTTATGACTACAAATGCTAGAACGTGTTTTGCCAAAACTCATAGCTAAAATAAAAACCAGCGTTCAAACCACACAAAACTTGTAAACCAAATAAAATACACATTGCAAATATTTAAGTCTTCCAAGCAAAGGCTACTTCCATAGATTTCAATATTTAAACTGGCAGCGAAGCATTTCAGACACTGAAACAAATGACTGGCTAAAAAAAACCACTACCCTGTCGTCATCATCCTTTTAAATGGTTCATTTTTCTGTTCTCCTGAAACATGCGTGACACTCAAATTATAACTGAACAAACGTATGTATCCCTAGCTATTTAAAACAACAAAAAAAATTTGGAAATATCGAATTTAACTGGTTTTGCTTAACCCAAGAGTAGAAAACCGTCAGCCCCGAAAATTAGTTTCGCAGAGCCTTAATGCATCTGAAAATGTCTTACTTGCTAAACATGACAAGCAAATTCCGAAATAAAGGGAAACCCTTTCCCTCAACACGCACACTAATATTTTTCCTTCCTGAAGGTTGGATCATTTCCAGAGAACCTGAATTGACTTCAGTGGCGCCATAATAGATTCCTTACAAAGAACGTGTAGATTGCCTCAACCTGGAAAGGACTTCACTCTGCTCTTTCAAAAATACCCAAGGATCACATTTAAAAGTGATTTTTTTTAACAACTAGGGCTTGACTACACCAACATCTATATCTGCTGGTATACAGATATGTATTACACTAAAAAGGAATGAGACGCTTTCTGGAGTCATTCCAAAAAAATGCAAACGCACTGTAAATCCATGCTTTTAACTTCAAGCCAGGCTACCTAGCCAGTGTAAACACAGCCTTGTAAAGTGTAAGGGATTTATTCAAGTGCTAGCAGGATTTTCTTTTTAAATTACCAGAGGATACTTCTCAGTGTAGAGTCTGGTGACAATGAGACAAGTCGCCATACAAAAGCATGATTTACAAGAGCAAAACCCAAACATACACAACTTTAAGTACCATTCCCAAACTGAAGAGATTTCCCAAAATTAAAACACCCCCTAACATTTTGTTTTCCAGCAGATGAAAAATTTCCAAACAACACGTAAAAACAAGACAATGTAATGGGATCGGTACCACAAGCACAACCGTGCTTGCCAGGACTGCAATGGGCATTAGGAGACGTCGTTACCACCCAGGAAAACACTCACCAGAATGCAACATCCTATGTTAGGACTGCACATCTTGCTTAAGTACTTCTCATGACAAGACCTGCCACGCTCTATCTGCCCGGGGCACGCAGCTCTGAGAGGCAAGGAAACTACCACCGTTCTCAATAAAGGGCATTAAAAAAAAAAGTTTTCATACAAGGTGGTTGTAAATCTGCTTAACTGTAAATTTATAAACAAGAGTCATTTAGGAAGTCATTAAGGCAGACCTGCCCAAGTGGGACTGTAAGCACACGACAAAGATCATGTCACCACTTTGCCTGTTTTATATATAGACAAATCCAAGACAAATCAAGACAGTATGAGTAATGCCATCGCCACATACAGAAAGGCTGGTTTCAGACCGGTTTAGCTATTAGCTGGCTCACTGTAGACCGCGAACATTCTGTCTGATAGCAAAGCTGATATCAGAAGTTCATGGCCCACCCTCGCTGATTACAGTTCAATTCATATGGGTAAGGTGTAGTTTACTGCCACCCCCACAGGAACCACGCAGGTGTTTGCGGAGTCATGCTGTAAACTGGTTCAGCCAAACCACCTGGATTTTAATACCCTCTCAAAATAGCAGTAGTTTTTAACACAACCCATCCAGAGATGACGTCTGTGGGACCAACAAACCACCGTACGGGCACAGCGGAGGAATCCATGCACGGTGGCAAAGGAAAGAGCAGTTCACAGAGCTCCACCTGTAGCTTTCACCCCGTATCTTCATTCTGCCCACAGCAGGGTCACCTTAGGGGTCCTGCCACCCGCACTCCCATCCCCGCTGCTGGGACGAGCAGCCGCTTGCATAGCTGTGCTCTGAAACCCATCCCTGAAGCTGCTCCATCAAAAACGTTCTGCCCCATGCCCAAAGAGCTGCTGGGGTCCGGAAAAAATGCAGGAATCTAGGAATCTTGCAACTTATACAACGTTGCATTTCCACATTCGTAAAGACACAAAGATGCCTGACTTTACGAACCAAGTGGCCTGATTTCAATGTGATTCTTCATCATGTGTGGGCATTATCAACAAGGACTTCCAATGTGAAGGGCCATGCTTTGTCCAACATAGAATAAAAACTAGAAAACAAGCAGAAAACCTATGAACACAAAAGGAGTACTTCCTAAACTAAAAATACCAAGAAAGCAGAGGCTGGAAAATAAAAGTCACTTTACACTGCTAGGCAGCCTTTCACCAGAAGATCCCAGGTCAATGAACTGGTCTGAAAAAAAAACCCTCTAAAGTATTAACTCACTGGTACATGGGTAAATTTGTTAATCCATTTGCTAAGGTCACACAGCAGCAGAAATAGCAGATAATCCTGACACCAGCTTTCTGTCCTAATCATTATGTGGACAGAAAATCTTCAGTGATGTAAACTAAAAATAAATACAGTCATCTGTTACAGACAGGTATATTAGGTCAACCCAGAAAAGCAAAATCGTGGGTGTGGGGAGCGGAGGTGCATCTCTGGGAATCCACCGCGGATCTAGACAAGCCTATGAAAACTTAGGGAGAGAATTTATAACCAGAAAGTAATTCCATAGTTCCCTCTATTCAAGCAGTCCCTATGAAGGGACTGTGTAGACAAACAGCAGCTGTGCTCAAAAAAAAAAAAAAGCCTGAAAACCTTGACCAGTAACCCACAGGATATACTCCATTACTGTAGAATACCAACATTACGATGCCAAAGGCTTGCCAGTCACGCTGTAATGAAATTAAACCAGTATTTTATTGATTGCCTATAAGCCACTAAAACTGGGGAAGTCTAGTATCGGAGGGCAGACAGACACACAGCTGACATCTGTGATACGCAGCCAAGAGAGCTGTGACAGTTTCTACCACCTTCAGTGCCATTACACATTAAAGCATCCTGGTAACACCTGCTATGGAGCTCTGACAATTTAGGACCATTTTGCTGAATGTGCTTGTACTGGTATAATATAAACTATAAACACCATTTTCCAAAGAGGAAAAAGCAAGACTATGAGCTGACAAAATTTATTCTACGAATTAAAAATACTGACCCAGACAATGAGCTACATCGGTGTTATTAAGGTGTACTAAAAACAAGAACATAATAAAATCACTGTAGGTAGGATGACTAATCTTTCTGTTCTTCTTTAGGCAAAACTCACAGCAATTTCAATGGGATTCTCCCCCAGATATGGCTGGATGACTACATCCACAGCCTCCACGTGCCAGGTTTGCTCCTGCAGCCAGTCTCTATCGTACCCATCTTGGTTTCACTACACGTATCCTGATTGCAGGAACTTATAACCAGCAAGAGTAATTTAGAGGTGATCCACAGAACTGTGACTTCAGTGGAGATGAGGTTCGCTATTATCATCTCAAGTGTCAACAATTTTGCGGTAAAGGACTTATTTTTGAATGGCTTCCAAGTAAACAAATCTTTTACTGACTTTCTCAAAAGCACATCTTGCATTCTCTCTGTCCCAAGGACATCTATTTCAGAGACAGAATACGAGCCTGCTATCCATAGGTCCCGCTGGGCAACAAGACAGGAGAGTTTATGATGCGTTATTTTCTTCTGTTTATTTTCTTAGGTTCTGGATAAGAAGGCCCCAAGTAAAAAATGGTGCTTATGGATCAAGCTACAGAGTATTTAACACGGTGTGCAGTTTCTAGATGTGAACTCTTCAAAGACGATCTTTCAACGCCGAGGTCGCAATTCCGCACGCTCATCCGCGCAGCCCGGGACAAAGGCGCCTGTGCGCACGTACCAGCTCGCGGTCTCAAAGCGGTATTTGTTCACCCAGAACAATGGGGCATGTGACTTGTCAACACTACCCACAATAAAAACAATAAGATAAGGCTGCCACTGATTTCACGATGACTGACTTTGGTTTTGCTAATTTTAAGTCACGACGTCAATATATTGCACAAAATCCCATAGTTTAAAAAGCTAACCTGACAGCGCGCCGAGTTTTCCACTCAAACTTCCTTAGCTTTTCGCATTCCTACCAAACACGCCAACTCCCGCCAAAGCCTCCCTCTGACTTCATCGAGTTGGATCAATGCTTTACCCCTAAAGCCAAGATTATTTTTATCAAACACGCGCACTGCCAAAATTTGTCCGCGCCGTGTCCCGCCCCGCGTGCGCATCCCATCTAGCCCTCTGCCCAAGGCAGGCCCCTTGCTCACCTCCGCTGCCCGCAAAGCGAGGCTTCCACCGCAGCCCCCGCGGCTTCCGCTCCGCCACGGACCGGGGCTGCACCATCCAAACCCATCTGACCCTACACTGCATGAAGTCCTACCTGTACACTCAACCAAAGTTAGGAGAAAGGGGGAGAAAGCAGAGAAAACCAAGAGAACGGAAACAAAAAGGCACCGATCCGGTTTAAAGAACTGAAAAAAGAACAGATAGGGAGAATGCGAAAGAAAGGCCAAATTACAAGAAGAGGTGAGAAAGCCCAGAGGAAAAAATGGGTGGGGGAGATTAGGGGGGGGGGAAAAAAAAAAAAAGCAAAGCCTTAGGAAGGGATAATAATAAAATGATGCAAAGAGTCAGGACTGAGAGAAAACACCCCGGTCCATGACATTAATGTGCCACAACACACAGGGAAGCGGAACCAGGCAGAGGAGAGGGCACGACCACACTGACCGTTGGAAGGGGTTAACTTCAGAAAGAAAAAAGCAGCACAGTCTTGCACCACTTGTGTTTTAATTACACAGGGGAGGGCTTGGGGGGTTATTTTAATCACACAGAACAGCAGCAGGCCCAACAGTACCAGACCAACAAATAAAAGTAGGCAGCAATAGGCACATGGAAGTATGTCACAGTTCCAAACTTTCTCAGTAACGATAATGCAAATGAAATCGGACTAATCTGACCCCTGAACATGTGCTTTTAAAAACAGTGCCTTTCTTTCTTTTCACCTTGAAAAAAACTCCATTCCACAAGCGGATAGTTAGAGGTCACAGCTGGGAAAGTGGGAGGCACATAAAGCACACAAATGAGGTTTTACATATTCTAACACCACCAGTGCAGCTTTCTAGGTCCTCAGCAATGTCCAACACACACAGTCTTGCTGCTGGTAGTCGGCACTTTTAAACAACAGGGAACCTCAGCCTGCAATAATGGACGTACTCTTAGCCCGAGTCCGACACTGCATTGCACGTACCCTCCGAGTCTCTCGTATGAAATCATCCACAGCGTGTCAAAGAGCGAGTCAAAACACATTAGAAGTGGTTTTCCTGGCTACCTCTGAAAGTTTCCATCCCTTTACCCTTCATACAACTTTTTAAACTCTTTTTAGCAGTCAATACACATGGGATCTTTAAAAATCCACTTTTGTTCCCCAGTACGTCCAAGCAACCAGCACCCCTCTAACTGGGGACCGTGGCTGTGGTGAGCCCAGGCGCCAGGACCGTGAGAGGAGACTGACAGTACTATTCAGCGTGGTGCTCCCACAACCAGCTCACAGAACCACGCAGAGAGCAGAGGGTTCATTTTTCAGACAGGAGAAATGCCCATCTATTTTACCAGAAAGTAATATAACTGGTAGGGCTGTGATGCCCAGGCACCCCAACGGGATGAACAAACAACGGTCAAGGAAGCTTTTTGTTTGGGTTTTTTTAAAGGGAACAGACACTTAGAACTTAATTTCTAATGTATTTACTGTGTACTTGATGTACTGTAAGAATCTTACCAAGGCCCTTGATGAACTAGAAATAAACAATCCATATCAAAACAACCTTGCAAGTGTAGACAGCAGAGGAACCAGCTACCATGGACCTTGCCAACAGTAAGATAAACACATTGATATTTCTAATGTAATCAACAGCCATTCAGAATCTGCCCTGGAAGACAGTCACAGAAATACAAAGCATTTTTCTTACAACTCAAACAATTGTGACAAATATTTACTATAATGGTGAAAGCTGTTAAAAAAAAAAAGTTGGTTTCCATTAATCAGCTACATTTAGATATCCGCTCTTGCTATCAGATTAAGCTCACCAAAACTGCTTAGTAGGCTGTTTCATTGTATTTTTGTTTAAGTTTTATCGCAGCACAACATATTGAAGTTTCATATTCCTGACTTTTTTTTTTATCATCTTACACGGCACTAGAAAGTTACAGTCTAAACAAGACACACCAGATTGTGAAATTCAGTTTTGCATTTGAAATAAAGTGGAAAAAAAATCAGGTACCACGTCCACATCAGCAAAACAACATATTGAAGTTTCATATTCCTGACTTTTTTTTTTTATTATCTTACACGGCACTAGAAAGTTACAGTCTAAACAAGACACACCAGATTATTTCAAATGCAAAACTGAATTTCACAAAGTGGAAAAAAATCAGGTACCACGTCCGTATCAGCAAAACACTGATGTTCTGCAGCGAGTATGGACCCTGCTTCTGTAAACCCCAGATCTGTTGCATCAGCTACGGGAAACAGCTAATCCATTGCTACAAGATATGTTTCCAGCACAATTTATTTGATGTCAACATTAATAGATGGTTTGACAACACTGTTCCTCATTTTCCTCCATCCACATCTGTGCTAACTTTGCTTTAGAAGTACATTAAAAAGTATTAAATCTGAACAAACGTAACCCCGAAGTGACTACGTTACAGATTCACCAACATCATCGTGGCAAAAATCCCTATTTTTACAAAGCACTTCCTAATTAAAATTTATCACTAAGAGTCTGCATTTAGGAACGCGTATTTGTGTTAATAACCAGGCACAAATTTCTGCACTAGAGAAGAATGTTGACATCCATACAAAAATTAGCTGTGATTCATTGTTTAACAGTTGTCTTTCCTGTACAGAACACCGCAGACTGAAGGACATATTGCCAAACTGAAAGCACCAATACTTCCTTTAACCTAATATAGGACAAATAAATACACTTCAACAGCTTCTAAATCTTGCACGTCCTACTTTTTTGACCCAGATCTCTTGTTATTTCCCCCATAGGTCCGTGCAATATCAAAACTATTTTTTCCCACCAATTTAGACTTAACCTAAAAGAGAAAAAGTTCTCATCGTTTCTGGGAGCTAAACAGACCTGGAAGCAGAGGGGGGTGGAGGGTCAACTTGCTCATCCACTATTAAGATCAATTGATATTTTAAGGTAAAATTTTCAACCACACACTAAACATCCTCCCAACTTCTGAGACTAATGGCAAAAATCCTCATTTGTTCCAACAGGACTGTAAGTTAGACCAATGTCAATGATAAATGAAGAATCATGAAATCTTTTTATTATGATTTTCACAATGCAACCATGTATTTTCAGGAGTCATGCTGACACTCGAGCCTCCCCTCATTCACCCTGGACAACTACTTCTAGGAAATCAGTCTCTCCTCTGCCTGGTACTTTCAGGGAAGCATCAGGGGATTGAAATTCACCTCGCATGTGCTCACAATGAGGTGAACTCCCAGCTCAGGGTTTGCCAGCAACAGGTCACCCATGTGAAGAGACTGAACTTCTACACACTGTTAATGTCAGATGGATGCAACTTCTAGGACAGGTTTTATTTAGGGCTCTAAACTTTGACAATTTCTGTGGCTTTGGCACGGGGCACAGTATTTAGCACTACATTTTTCACAAGCAGTAAATATCTGACTCATAACCTTGGAAGGAATGCTCGACGAATAGGCCATACAGAGATCTTTTCTGTGTGCTCTACAGTCGCTGCCAGCAGGCACATAGCGGCGTACAGAACAGGAAAGTTTCCACAGTCACTTTCACAGTCCTAATTCATAAAAATCTACCATCAACCTGATGTCAGTGGTGTTCAGCGGGAGCTCTGCATGCAACTGAGGGAGCAACTGCCCAGTTTCCCAAACCCACCGAGGGGTTAAAAGAACACTAGCATTAGCTGCAGAGACAGCTGCTCGCCTGCCTTGCCAGGTTGGCAAAACTACTGCCCTGCCGAGGGGGAAGGGAAGGCCTGCTACTCACACCACACCAGCTAAAATTTCTAGTAACGCACCTCCCGCGATCTGAAATAACACTCCGTAGGTTTGCATATGGCACATGGTTGTAGAGTGCCTGTAACGAACGCTCACACCGAACGGAGACTGAACTGAATCCTGTATCATAAAAGGAAAAAACCACCCCATAACTGTTTTTTCTCTGGATGATTCTGATTTTTTTTACTGCTAGACACCGTACTAATAAACAAGATTGCTCCTTTGCAACATGGAAAATTAAGAATTACAATAATAAACACGAGTCTGAGTACACCACATCGCCTTTTACTAATAGTGCTCCCAGAAAGAAAGAGAAACTACATCCTCACGGGAGTTTGCAAAAGCCAGCAAACCACACGCAAGACTTGATTTTTAAAAACGCTTAGCACACATGGAGACTGCCAACTTCACATGCAACTGTGGGGACCCAGCATCTTTGAAAACATGACGATTAATATCTCGCTTCACAGATGCAGACGCCAGTTCTGGTATGCAATGAACTTATTCAGAAGGGCCTCAGTATCTCGATGAAGCACTGAATTACACCACGTACATTCAAAGACGAGAGGGGACTCTGGAAGATGCCGCGTACATTGGTAGAGACAACTCTGTAAAACTCCCCATCACTTCAGAGGTTCTTTCAGTAAGTTTTTCAGAAAGCTACACCAATTCAAGGTTTTTTTTTCCCCACAGATAAGAAAATATTCTCAATCTTTCAAGTGGTCAGCCCATTCAAGAAAGCAAGTGAGCAGGGGTAAGCTGCGACACCTGCAATTCACTCCCTGGCAAGTCACAGCAGCTAGATCCCGCATGCCTGACCGGTCCCTGCACTTACACATCCTCCAGCTTGAAATGACCACTTAGTCCTTATCAAGGAAGAGTTGTTTCTTTTTTTTTTTAAGGCTCCTTAACAATCTAAAAAAGGAGACTCTAAAGAACGTCTCAGAAAACCACATGGTCAAGTGTTAAAAATTGATGTTTCATAGAGTAAGGTGAATTACGGTTCCACAGATCCTTCAGAATCAAAGGAAAACCCAACTTCCAGCTCAAACGTGGCCATGCAGACTCCAGGGTACTTTGTGCAAACAATTTCAGCTTTGTTTTCGTTACGAGAAGGAAGAAAATGGCTTTCTGATCTTGGATTAGATGCCACAAGGCAGAACCCTACGAGGAGCAGTTCACAGTTTTCACACAAACTGGCAGAGCGATTTCTAGACCAGGCCCGTATTTTTTCATTCAACCCATCAACTCTCGTGAAGTGACAACTATGCTGCCTCATCTTTTCTACTTTGTATCTCAAGTTAGATAATTCAATTTTGTGAAATTAAAAGAAAGCCAATATATTCCCCTACAATTTCATCTGAAAAGATATTTCTTATTCCTCATTTCACTGTCATACTTTATCTCGGAGGAAACCAATTATGAGAGGAATAAAGTGATCTCCATCTACTCTGCTTGGGATGACTCGATGAACCTTTTCCTAGTAAAGTCCTCCTTCTCATTAAGCTCCTTTACACAAATAAAGACCCTCCGAGTTCATCCTGCAGTGCTTGGAGAGCTGCACGTATTGGGACGGGGTAGCCAAATCAATAGCGGGAACGTGGGAACCGTTTCTTCATCACCCGTTAATTTGAGGGTATTACATTAATGCTGCAACGCAACTCAAAAACATGGAAAAGAGCTGTCAATCACAGCTCCTAATGGAAAACTTCAGACACTTCCCCACCTAACACAAACACTTAAATTTGTATTTAAAAATAAGCACGCCATGAGTACATTCTCGCAGTAGTTGCTTTTTGTGGGAGCCAAGCACATGTAATTACAGAGTGCGCATACACACTTTCACTTCTCTCCCAACCTGCAGCTACTTGCATGAGCCGATGTTTAGGGCTTTAAATATACAGTCGGTATTACACCCTGTGCTCCGTGTGCGCACGCAGGCGCAGACACACGCGCACTAGGGATGGTCAGCACGCCTAACTGTACCGCAATTCTCAACAGAAACAAGATAAATCAGATGACAAATGAGTTGTTCTTCAGTATGACCCACGTCAGTATCGCAGCACTGCAGCATCGACACCACACAGTCCCGCAGTACCCCCTGTCCTTGCCCTCCTCCCCAAAGCGGAGACGGGACCACTTTACGACCTCCCCATCTGGGTTCAGAAAGGGAAGAGCCGGCGGCAGGTTGGTGTCTGTCTCTTCTCCCCTTGCCAGTAGTGTCCTCTCCAGCAAGGCGTCAGAATTCACATGGGCTCACCATCCTGAGCGGGCAGGGGTCTGGGGGATGGCAAGCAACAACTCAGGGCAGGGGGTGGCTATCTCTTGGGACTCCAGATAAGCAGAGGAAGGAAAGGTGTGACGCCTGCCACTGCCTCAGCCATCCCCAAAACGCCTAACAGCACTGTGACAGCAAAACAAAATACCAGTGTCATGCAAGATTCACATCCCACTGCCCACCGCTAATACAAAACACACTGAACTCCTGTGAGCAACTTCACAGGCGTCCGCAGAGCTTAGTCAACCGAACCAGACCGCTGATGCTCACCAAGTTGTGTGTGTTGCTTTACAGGACTTCCTGACTTCTGCACGATTACATCCTTGTAGGATGTGGGTCTTTACTGCCACTACAAAATTTGTAACAGCGAACACATTCTGACTCAAATGTGAAGGCTACGCTAAATTAAATTCCAGAACCAAAATCGAGTTAGGTAAAATAACTCAGTTTGCTTCACATTATTCAGATCTGTTCTTCCTAACTAAAAAATATTACCTGAAAACAACATTATAAGCAATTTTGACCATTTCCCCTAATCCATCCAGAGCCTCTTCGTGCTTCGGGCTGTACCACTTTTTAGCATCAAACTCTTTCATGATGGGAAAATGACTATGAAGTATTGCTGTTGGGTACTTAGCACTTATACCATGCCTTACAACTTCAAAGCGTTATACAAACAGCAGTAATTACCATATATAGAGTAAAACTGAAAGAAGTATTCATATAAAAAAGAAGTCACAGGAAAAAAAAAATAACGTCTTAACTACCTGTTTGAAGGGGGGAGGGGGAAGCTTGAGCAACAGGCTCTCCTGTAATTATTGCATTCCTTACGCTACGCACATGCACTATGGCTGTGCACGTTTAAACGACCAGAAATCGTAAACTCTTGCACAGTCTTGAAAAAAAAAAAAAAAATTTAGAAGCCCAAAAGCCAAACACCAACTCCTTTTAAAAAAAAAAAAAAAATTAGAAGCCCAAAAGCCAAACGCCAACTCCTTACATACATTTAAATTACATTTCCTTCCCCTTTCCTGGTGGAGTGAGAACTAAGTATCTTCCAGGTGTTCTCAAGAACATTTTGGGGGTTACGCCACCAAGTTCCCAGCACAAAGTACCACATGAACCCTGTTCTCATGGAGGACAAATCCACCTCCCCCTTAGAAAACTTCAGGACAGCGTACAGGCTCAGGTGATCTCAGGTAAATAACATCACGCATTGCTGTTCCATTAGACCCTAAGCAGAAGGAAAATCACTAGGAGAAACCACGGAAAGTTTGCTACGACCTTTTACAGGGCACCACCTGCACCCTAAGCGCCATCACTGTAACGGCACGGCCCTTTCTATGGCGGAGAGGAAAAACCCTCCCCACACTCATCCACGAGCACGTACCCACTTGCTTGCATCTGGGGACACACTAAAGAGTCTGCAGGATCGGTCCTCGTTTGAAACGTACTCCAAGAAATTGGTTAACATACCCGCGTCCAAAGGAAGGCCCCAAACCCAACACGAGCGGAATGGCCTTCAGGTTCCTCAGAGCAAGGCGAGGGCCCAAAACCACCCGGCGCACCCCAAAGCCTGAGGACAGCTCAAAACCCAAAGTTTTGCAAATGGTGCCCTCAAAGGGGCACAAACCACCGGCGAACACCCAAAGGGTAGAGACCGCCAACACCAAAGGACCTTGTCAATACGCTTGATGTGCTCCGGCCTTTATTTTAGTACCACAGGAGAGAAAGTCAGGCAAGCCCAGAATTATTTGGTGGGGTTTTTTACACGACAAAGACTTTGTTCTCCTCACCATGGCTCTCATGGTTTAATAATAAAGACGGAGTACGTTTTGTGATCCCCTCCCATCAATCAGTTTGGAATTTGATTTACACAGACAGGAAAAACGAGGAAGTGGAGCACACTGGAGGGTAGTAAAAACTTCACTAGCAAACTTCACTTTCCTACACAGCGACCTACAAACCAAACTTTCCTCCAGACTCACGTGCCATCCGCAGCAACAAGCCTCTGCCATAAAGCACATAGAAAGTTTGCCGTTTCGGGGGCATAAAGCAGGAGACAAGCGAGAGGGGAGGCTTTTATTCTCTCGAGCTGCCTTAAAAGGAAATTCGGTGATGAAAGATTAAATTCACCTGGAACAACACGAGAAATTTAACCCTTTCGGGGGTACAACAATAATAACAAGCCACATGTCCTGCTCTTCCCAGGACCTATATCCTCTTCCAAGAAAAATACTATACATCGCACCAACCGTGCAAGGGGCCAGCATATCATTTACACCAGCGTTTTGGGCAGGGGCAAGCCCAAAAGAGAGTTCCCCCCCAAACTGTTAAGTGCAAAAAAAGCTGCTTTTCCCCCAAACTGGGCCTGCTCCCTGCCACCGCGGGGTTATTTCACGTTCCGCCCTGAACTTGGCAGGAAAACTGATCCATAATAACTTGGCAGCCCGGGGGGGGGGAGGCAGACA
>NW_010238116.1:17938-19191 GCF_000690775.1 Eurypyga helias | reverse complement strand
TCCCGATCCACCGTTCCTCAGGGTATCGACTCCCCAGAAGCCCCACGCCATACTTTGGGGTTTCTTGCCTATAAAGACAAGCACAGACTTTAAATGGGCAATCATCCTTTGTTTTGCTATGTGGAAGACACTGCAGAATTACCCTCATTAAACAGCGTATGCAAATACAAAGCATAACTTCAGCGTATCCAGAAACAGGAATAAAAATTCACAGTGGCTATGCCTGGAGGGCTGCCCGGCACAGAACCATCTCACCCACAATAAAAAGGCCAAAGAGAAATAGACTCCAGCACGCTGTGATGCGTGACCAGCTACTTGCATTTCAGTCTACTGGAGGGCCATAGGTTTGCCCTAGCCAGTGACTTTTCCCCTACCAGAAACAGCATCCAAAACCCCAGAGAATGCAGTACACCAGGTTTACTATCCTTATCCCCCTTACATGCGCTGCCTGCATCTGAAATGACTCAGTGCTTTACGCTGCCTGCTTTTAAGGATTTCAAAGGACAGTTGAATAACACAGAACGTGATGGCAGTGGCAACAACAATAAAAGCAACGCCCTCAAAACATTGTCCTAAGCATCTCGGAAACTAACGCTGATGCTTTGCCTCAAGGTTAAAATGGATGCACTCAGCATCTGTACGGAGTCAGCAGGACAGAGATCACACCACTACGCTGGTGTTTGGATTATCTGCTGTGAACGCAGCCGGGTGACTGTCCTGGGCTTACCTGGATGTCAAAGTCTGACATTGGCGTACCAGCAACTTACTGTTATCTGGTCCTCACAGGGTTTGTAGGCAGTTCCGTAACTACCTCCCCCATTCAACTAAAGGAAGTGAAATAGGAAAACGGAAAAGGTCAGGCTTCTGAAGTCATCTTTGCCATGTGCTTAACATCTGCATCACAAAAATTAACGGAGCAGCTGTCACGGCAGGCACACAAGGCAAAGGACAGAAGCGCTTTTTCCTGTGTGGTGCAAGTGTCTTCTCACATGGAGTCTCACTGATTCTCTTCCCAACTGCAGGAGGTTCATTTCCAAATTCTCTTCCAAGATGCCAGCAACCCAGCCTCTAGCTGTACGACACCTGCTTTTGACTTCTCTTGATGGAACTGTTGCATCACATTGTAAACACTGCTGCAGGAGATGTGGGGTGCTGGAGGAGCAGCAGCATGCTGCAGGATATTTGGGGTGCTGAAGGAGCAGCAGCATGCTGCAGGATATTTGGGGTGCTGGCGGAGCAGCAGCATGCTGCAG
>NW_010238116.1:13724-17914 GCF_000690775.1 Eurypyga helias | reverse complement strand
GGTGCGGCAGGCTCATCAGCATGCTTCAGGTTATTTGTGGTGCTGAAGGAGCAGCAGCATGCTGCAGATGTGGGGTGCTGGAGGAGCAGCAGCATGCTGCAGGAGATTTGGAGAGCTGGAGGTGCAGGCACATTTACTGTATCCTGGCTGCTAAATCACTAGGAGATAAAATACTGCCAAATTTGCATCCAGCCTTTACTGGGACACAGCCTTAGTCACAAATAATTAAAGCGATAAAGCTATAATGCAAAGCTGTTCTGAAGACCAGAGAAAGTCACACCTGGCATCTCTCCCAAAGACAAGTGCTGGGAATCCTCGCTGGAGCAGGTGAAGGGGAAGGCGAGTTCAGGTAAGGAACCCGTCACAGATGTGACACAAGCCCCAGGGTGACCAAAGGCGGCACGAGAGCAGTTGTCTGCAGGGGTGCGCAGCAGAGGGGCCGGGGCTGGCCGTGCGCCGTGACTGCCGGTGCCGCAGGGAGCATCACCGTAACACTACAAATCTGAATCTTGGGCTTCGCTCTTTCTTTTCTCTAGCTGTTTCCCGTGTGGTTGACTGGTTTCTCCATCAAACTTCCCTGGGGCACTGATCACCACGCCCTTCTGCAGGTTTATAGTGCAAATAGAATCCGAGAAGGCCAACAAGTCAGAGTAGGAGCATTAGTTTCTCTCGTTCGCTTCTAGGGAGGACACTATGATTCCAGGAATGTGTTCGGTCCAAAAGTTTCAGTGTCACTGAAATCCTAATCCTTAGAAAACACTGGAAGATGACCTCTGACTGTAGAGCCCTTTCAATAAAAATAGCCTCCTTACTGATGTATTCTTCCCAAGTGCCTGCTCCTTCCTAGTGTGTTTCCCATCCTAACACTATGTTTTTGCAGCTGGCAGTTGCCACTGCCAATGAGCCTTTGTTCAATGTTATTTAATGTATTCCCATCAGAAATCTATTTTTACTATTCAGTTTTAGTATCTTCTTGAAGTGTCTTGCATATAATGTTCATATTTTAATTTGCATTTTTTCCCATAGGATAAATAAATAAGGATTCAAATTACAACATTGAAAGAATTTGGAGTTGTTTGCTGAGAGAAAGTATTTTATAGAACGGAAAACCACTTTGTTTTACTGAGAATAAGGGAAAAAATGTATGTTTCAGATGGCTCTGCTGGAGACACCGATACAGCACCACCACAATGGGACACTTGCATTTAATTCTGCAGGGATGGGAAAACAGCCCGCTCAGCTCTGTTAGACACGGCAGGATGCAAAGTTCCCAACACGCTGTCCCATTCTACAGAGCCATCTCCCACACAGCGACAGCCGGCCCTTCGGGAGGCAGGCTGGGGGTCTGGGTGCAGATGTCATTCTTCCCCGAAACTGGCCTTTCCTGACCTAACACTGCGTGCCGTGGCTACGCCCAGGCCCCCCGATTCCCCCCAGACGTCTCAGCAGCATGCTCGTGAGGAACTGCCGTCACACAGACCTGTGCTGTGCCCTCCCAGGCACAGGGTGATGCCGCGGGAGCCTTCAGACTCACGTCTGGAGGAACACCGACCTGTTCCAGTGCTCGGGTCCATTCTTTGTGCCACGGGCATTTGAGCGCAGTGCTCTTGCTATCCCTTCTGGTTTCCTACACACAAAACTCCCAACACCCAGCAGGATGGAATCATTCCACCCCAGAGCGCAACAGCAGCACAGACTACAAACGGTTCTTTTGCACCCCAGGCACACTTCGCTCACCAGCTGTACCGGCACTCTGCCCACGCTGCCCACAAAGCTCACGGCACCACGGGCCGCTGTCTGAGGAGCAGACACCATCCACGTGGCTTTGCTTGGGCCCTTTCTGCTGCGTTACACTAAGATGCATGGTTCCTTTCTGCTGTTGTCTGCTAAGTAAGCAGACTCCGTCCCTTCCCCTGGACTGAGAAAAATTTTATTCACACACAACCAGTATAAAAATACCGTGACCTCTTTAACAATCTTCAGGCCAATACTTTCTGCTGAATCGGAAAAATATTCGTATGTGGCTACAGAAATAATGTTTGTGTTTTATCAGTGTTGTTCCCGCCAAAGGCTGGATTATCTGTTTCACATCCATTTAAACACAGGAAGGTTATAACAGGGCAGACAGCAATCCGGGCTGCATTGGCTGGGAAAACTGACCTCATAAATCTGAGCGGATACATCTGCCCTTTCGGCTGTCTGCATGTATGCCCATGCGTCCCCTTGGCCGTGTGCCTGCTCAGTGGTAGCGCAGCTTCTGCGGCTACTGCTCAGAGGATTTTCCATCTCCTCGCTCTGCTACAAAGATCAACATACTGAAAGAAGTGCAGAAGGGAAGACAGGTTTATGGTTGTTCGTAGGTGCTTAAGAGAGACAATGTACTGATGGGATGAACAGTCCTGAAAGCACCCAATCTCCCCAGAGCAGTGCTGATTACGTCTGTCCGTATTTCCATAAGCAGACACTGGCGTTACTCTCACTGGCACTTTTTCGGAGTACACAGGAAAGTCTGTGCATGGAGCACACCTGCACAATGCTGCAGCCCATCTCATACCCCAAATGCCTCACAGTTCCCACTGCAGCAGCAAAAGGTTGGCCTCTATCACATGGACCCAGTTAAAGACACCAGCCTTTCAAAGCAACCAAGATTCAAGTAGAGAATGAAGGATCCGAACGAGTTGAATGATCAGAATTTGTTTTCCATCAGTAAACCAAGTGAATACAATTAGTGAATCCAAGACAAAGGGTAAAAAAAAGCGCGCACATCTCGCCCACGGCCTTTTCAGAATGGAAGGTTGTCAATCTATTTACATCAAAGCCCCTCCACCAATAGGCAGCTTTTACACCACTCATTCTACAACATGTTCCCCCTTCCTGGTAACTTCCATGGGTCTCCAGAAACCTTGATCTGAAATTTCACTCTACCTGGAAAAGCGACACTACATGACAGAAGTAGGAGCAAATAGAAACCAGGTATTGTCATTTTAGAATGTTTCCTTCCTGCCCTGGGTGATCTTTTCTGGTGGACTCACAGGTGATGGCATGACTGACAAACATTTCGGTTTCAAATGTCTGACTTAGTTGCAAGACGCACCCAACTTCAGTGAAATACAGACCTCAGCAGCCTGGCACCTGCACTGATCTGTGCTTCTTCCAGGCCCTGTTGTTTAACCTCACAGGGGGAGAGCAGAGGATTAAAAACCAGATTAGCCTCCATAGTACGGCTGGACTTGGCAGTCCAGCTGCTTAGAAGGAAAGCAAAGAATAGGCTCATGCCACTGATCCAATTTTCTGCTATGTGCTGAGAGGACGCAGCAGTTTGAGCTGATTTCACAGTGACTCCACTTCCCAACAGCTCTTCTCGTAACACACGATAAGATAAGGAGATCATGGGAACAGCAGCTGATAGAATAATCGACCCATTGATTTCTCCTCCCTGCTTATTCTCTGGGTTTTAATTGGGTTTTGTGGTTCAGCACTGGTTTCAGCCTGTGCTTTCCGAGTCAACCAGAGTACAAAGTAAAGCAATGGGAAAAATCAAATTCTTGAATTTTGTCCAAATGGAATTGGATAAAAATAGACTCTAAGATTCTCATTGCAAATCTGACTCTGGAATGAAGGTTGTGTTGGGATTTTTTTGTTCTGGTTTGGGTTTTTCTCCTTTTCACTCAGCTCTGCCTTGCAATAAGGGCAATGTGAAAAGGAGAATGCTGGGAAAGAGAAATTTCCTTGTTCCCAGCAAGCAGGTTAAAAATGAAGGGAGCTGGAGGTTTTGAAGAACTCACTTTTGACACAAAAGTCACAGGAGAAACTTAACAGAGCGGGACAAGTTGCTGTCAGCCGCCTCTTAAACCTTCTTTGCCAGTCATGGCAGAGCTTGGTTTGCAGCCTCTCACCAATGCACTCTGTAAATGCTGAGGATGTAAATGATGCAGTACAATGTTACGTACCATTCTGAAAGAAAGGCAGACAATTAGAGAGAAACAGTTCACTTCCACTCCAACACTGGGCAGAGTCTTCTGCCCTGCCTTCCCTGCGCTGAAGTTAAGCTGCAGTCAAGCATTAGTGTTTTCCAGCACCTTGAGAACACAGTCCTCCCTCTCTCTTTCTGCTTTGCCTGGAGAATGCCTTTAAAAATCTAGGAGTTAAGACATACAAACATGGATGATGATTTTTTTGACAATCCACTA
>NW_010238116.1:0-13693 GCF_000690775.1 Eurypyga helias | reverse complement strand
TGCTGCTGTTCAGCATCGCCCTGTTCTCCAGCGTGCCAAGCAAACTGCAGGGAACTAACGTCCTTTGCTCTAGCAGAGCTGTCCTGAGAGCACGGCTTCAGTCCAGAAGGACAGTGGATGTACAGTGCCGTCTACTTTTTCAAAAGTTCAAGCAGCTAAGGAACTGGCAGGCTGTGTGTAAAGAGAAAATGCCTGATGGAATCAACCCAGGTGCACCCACAACTTTTCACAATGATCACAAGGTTGTAGAAGCCCTCTGGGACCCACTGAAGAGCGGCGTGCACAAACGAAAGGGCCCAGCTGAACCATAAGGGAAACACTGAGTACCCTGGAAGTTACCCCAGGCTTCCAGAACTCCTCAGTAGCTCTTCTTTACAGGCAAACATTAAGCATATGTATCACGTGAGATTCGTAAGTTTGAGTTCTGCTCTTCATACAGCTCCCAGGTTGATTTCCAAGCAGGATTACTTTCCTCATCTGACAGCTTGCATTTGGAATGGCACAAAGTTTGGAAAGGCTTATGGAATGGCAAACACATCATTAAATTGCATTTGCATGTCCTGAGGAGAACAGTAAGAAGAGGAAAACCCAAAATACCAGCTCTCCCTTCTTGCATAATGAAGATAGCTTTACAATGTGACGTGGTTCAGCATTTCGGACGAATCACAGCGTAGCAAGGAGAAGGGTGCCAGGACACGCAGCAGAACGGTGGGACTTCATGCAGTGCCTAGCCATTAACACTGCAGATCTTGGGTATTCATGCAGAAGCCAGGCATGATGCTACCCCACAAGGCAGCTACATGTCCATGTCCAGTCACCAACTACACTGCATGGTCTTTCAGATCACAAGAACCATGACAAAATGAGTCAAGAGCCTTCCGTGGTGCTGATTATCTACACATTTTTCTAAACAGCAGTCGCAGGATGGACAATCAAAACTCCCTTTTACAGCAAGGACTGCTCTAGTTTTATCTTCATGTCTGGAAGAGGATGTGACATGTGCACTGCTTTAAGGAAAGGAGGAGTAAGATCAATATCTAGGCTAGAACCTGTAACTGTCTCTTGTTTGGGGATCATCTGGTCTAAGTGGGGCTCCTCCTGCCATCCACAGAGGGCCCACATGAGTTTCATAGCTTGGGCTCCAGGTGAGCTAGCCAAAACACATGCCTCCTTCCCCTCTTTCCACTGAAACGCTCTGTACTTCACCAGAGCCGAGACAGTGCCAGGAAGTTAATTAACCCACTGGTCACAGGTCCGAAACGCTACGCCAGTCTCGGACGGGCAATGCGTCCCCTCCACCCGCGGTCTCCAACTCCTCAACAGCACCAAAAGTAAGTTTTTGTTTGCTGAGCACTACATGACTGCATTTCATAAAGCTGCTGCTAGCAATATCAAAACATATTAAAAGTTTAACTAAGACAATGTGTTTCAGAAGAATTTGCTTTCTTTGGAGCTGGAATGTCCCCATAAAAAGGCATGATCTGTACTAGACTGAGCTGTCCAATGATCTGCAAACGCTGCACATTGTGTCCTGGAGTAAACCCTGCTTTCTTCAAATCCAAATTGGTTTGGATTCCTCCTGTGCATGCAGAGAGCATTTTCCACTCCTGCTACAGCTGCATGTCTTAAACCTGCACTTGGGGGTCTCTGGTTGACTCTGCAGATGAACTCACTTCACAGCACTGCAAGTCTACTGACAGTGCCACAGAGCCTCTTCATGGTACCACTTGATCCACTACCCTGATCTGGTCAAAGAAGAGGAAGTTTTCCCCCCAAATCCACCCTCTTCTTACTAGCCTGCTGAAAATAGTATTATTTATGTAGATCTGTGCAGCATTAAAAAAAATGTAATTCAGCACATGCCCATTTCTAATTTCTCCTTGCGCCAGCTGGCTCGTGCTTACTAGCAGCCTTCTGCTTCTCCTGAGTCCCTCCCTCCCCATCCCACCTGGCCTCTCCCCACTATTTCACCTCTGCACTGTCCCACATCTCTGCTACAGCTGTTTCCCTGTTTCTCCACCAAGCTTTGCATTCCCCACTCTCCCGCACCTCTCCGTTGATACTTGTGGTCCCACATTAGTGCCCAAGGCGGGAAAGTCCAGGACGCGCAGGAGTGAGTCAGCTGAGAGCTTCACGTCACTGCTGCTAAGGGCTGAAGGGTTTTAATTTTGCCGAGGCCGAGCAGGTTTACGCAGCAATACAGAGGTGAAGGTCATGGTGAAGACGAGACAGTCTGCACTACTGAAAGAAAAACCCGGTGCACGAGTGCTACAGGCCTCCCAGGGCTGACTCCATGCCGTTTGCCTCACATCAAAACTGAAAAGCTGTTCCCTCATTCAGTTTTCAACTCAGAATGCTCCTGCTTTTTACTGCACAACAACTTCACACACACAAGCACCCTCCCACTGGCGCCGTCCAAAGGTAGCTCCGGCCTGGAGCTCTGTCTCAACACTGTCCGGAAGATGTGTAGAAAACAAGTGCAAGAAGCTGGGCAAATGCAGAGCAGTTCCCTCTCTGATATACCCTCCCAGCTTACTGCCTTTTTTAGTAGCAAAGACAAGTTGTAACACTGGCAGGGAGTCCCAGCTTTTCACACTTTCCCCAGTTCCATTGTTACACAATACAGAGCTCAGGTCCTGGAAGACAAGTACGATAGGAAAGACTCTTCGAGCACTGCTTTAAACACAACCATCTGCGCTTCTTTTCAACCTTCCCCCAAAGCCTCTTTAAGGTTTCATAGGATCACAGAATCACAACACAGTTTGGGTTGGGAAGGACCTCAAAGCCCCCCAGTCCCACCCCCTGCCATGGGCAGGGACACCTTCCATAGACCAGGTTGCTCCAAGCCTCATCCAGCCTGGCCTTGGACACTCCCAGGGATGGGGCATCCACAGCTTCTCTGGACAACCTGTCCCAGTGCCTCCCCAGCCTTAGTTTACCACTAAAGAGATGATCCCGGACACAGCGACGGTGAAGAGCAAGTCCATCCTTCAAGTCTTCTGGTGTCAGGCAGGATCCCCCCAGCTGAGCACATTCTTGAAGCTATTTTAAAATGTCCCACCCTCAGTAGTCAAACACACCCCACTCCGCGTTTGATGGCAATCCTACATTCCTAATTTCAAAGCGAGAGTTCCCGCTCCATCCCAGTGCTGCAGGCCCAAAGCTGAGTGCCGGGCCCAGGGTCGCCAGTGGCGAGAGGCTGCAATCCGCCCTTCGTGTGTGCACACATGCACACAGGGAGGGAGTACCTCTAAGTACGGGGGGAGCCCTCGTGCCTTACTACTCACATTCTGATATCTAGTATGAGAAAGGCAGTTTAGAAAATGATTAGTGATGAATGCCTTAGAAAAATGGGCTCCCTCCCAAAGAGGCAGACCTGGCTGCCCTTAGAGGTGTGGGGTGGCGTGCGGGGTGTGGGCTGGTGTCCCGCCTGAGACATACCTCAGACGCCTGAAGGAACACTGCACTCAGTCTGATCGTACTCCCGCGAACGTAGAAAGGCCTTGGCAGTCGCTGCAGCATTTGAAACACCACGAATCAGTCTGACAGAGTGACAGCACTGCTCTTTTCAGAGAATAAAAGCCACTGCAGAAAAGCGACATCTCACACCTCGTTGCTGTGAATCTGGTCTCGAGGCTGGGATGGTTCCTCTCGACCAGGTTGTGCAAGCCTGTGCGTCCCCAGAAAGGCACCATCTTTTGAAGCACATTTTCCTTTTTAATTAAAATAACATTTTGAAGATAAAACTGGCCTGTGGTAAGAATAAATGACAGACCAGCAGCTGCAGTGACGAGCCTGCACGGCCGTCGCAATGCAGCACTAATGAGCTGAACTCGACTCCTGCACGTGGGCAAAGGGGTTTTGGGTTTTCCCCCGCACTTTGTGCAACAGATAGCTTGACTACTGTGGACACAGAAATGGTTTGATCAAATGTCACTACTGCTTGCAAATGTCAGCCATCTCAGAAAACAGGTACATGTCAGAAAGCACCTCCGCAAACCTTGGGCACCTCTCCGCATCCACATGCCGAGTCTGTGCAGTTCCAGCCTCACAAGGGCACAGTGGAGCTGGAAAAGGTTCACAGAAGGGCACGTAAACTTCACATTTACACTTATAAAAGGATGATATACCAGCCACTTAAATGCCAAAGTGTTTGTCCCACCTCCTCCACAAGACTGAGGCAACCTTCCCCGACAGCAGCCAGTTCTACTCTTGGTCTCCTTTACGACAGAAGGTCAAGGGGCACCCTCAAGCGTTTTAGGGCTCACTGAAAAAAGAAGGTACTTCTGTGGGAGAAGCTTTGTCACAGTGCTCGTAGTGCCTGTGGTCGTCCCACGCCGCTTGCTACTCAAGGCCACTGAAGCCCCCTTAAGAACAGGTCAAGGTGCTGCCTTGTGGGGGCTGCCTGTAGGTCAGGCTCCAACACACGCCGTGTTCAACGTGCTTCTGCCCCCACTGAGACCTGCCACTGGACACGAAGATTCAGTGCCACAAGCCTGGAGGAGGGAAAATTCTGATACGATCCTACGTCATTTGCCCGCTAACATGGCAAAAAGGATCAGATTATACGACTCATGCCCTGTGGATACAGGATCTCGCAGGCGGCTGCCAACTCCCAGAGGTCACGAGCACAGTATGGCAAATCACGCTCATTATCTCAGCGTGCAGTATGCACATGTGACGAAGCCAGGCTTTGACAAGGAGACACGGTTTCTGTCAGAGCACGGTACAAGAGCGGTAGAGGGCAAGGAGAGAAAAGATGAGGCCCGTTTCATAGATCGGAGCAGGAGAGGAGCCATTCTACACCAGAGTCGATACTGCTCTCTGCTCCCAAATCCTTTGCAGCAAGCCGAGGAGCAATGCTGGAAGCCACCGTTTCTCAGGAAACCTGCAAATAATCCATCCAGCAACAGGTGACATGTCCAGACCTCCCGAAGAATGGTCCCACTCCATGCCGACGCCCCATGGGTGAGTCTTTACACAGCTATGAGCTCCAGTGCCTGCACCCCCCAAAGAAGGGTATCTGCCAGGCTCTGTGGATCTTGGAAAGATTAATGCTAGCACAGTGTTAGCAGGATACATACCAGTCAAAAAGCCCACCCCAAAAGAGGGGATGTATGATTTTACTAGCTCTTGAAATGCTCCTGTCACAGAGGTGAACGGGAAAGGCACACACGACCATGTGTGCTCCCTAGAAACTGCCTCCAAGGAGCTTTTGTCCACGGAGTGTGACTCATACAGAAGTGCACCACAGGCGAACTCTGACTGACAAACTCACTGCTTCCCAAGGAGAATTCAGACTTCAACCCAGGTCTGGTTCAGCCAAGTGCAAAAAGCTACATCTTGGGAAAAAACTTCGCAGCTACAGAATGGAGCATCTGAAAACTTGTTATTCTCTCAGAGGAGAGAATGGAATAGACATCCGAGTGCTGATTTTCAAAACCCATAGCTCCTTTAACATTTTAAAGAGCGTATCTGCTCCTCTCTGACCCTCCCAGCCATCCAGTAGCCGAGCATTAACAAAAAAGCTATTCCAGCAGAAGTGCAGGCCTTGTGTATTCCAGCAATATTTGTAGTTACCGTATCTTTCCAACCAACTATCAGGCAAACTCTCGGCTGTGTGTGAAGAGTGATGTAAAGCCTTTCCCAGCGCTCTGCCCTGTCCACATGTCCCTGCCATCAGAGCTGTGTGCTGCCTGGAACAGCACTGGAGCCATCCACAGACACTGTGCTGTCAGTAAGCTCCGGCTTTGGAGATCTTCCTGTTTAGAGTGAAGTGGCTCCCTGCTACTGTGCACTACACAAGCAACCCAAAGAGAAGGACTGAGGCGAGTCACTTCCCCAGTAAATGACCGTTCCTACTCACCACTTGGGTTGAACCGTGCTGTGTTGGAAACGCATGGTGTGCAGGTCGATTTTCTGACCCACCCAAGCTACACTGTGCATGTGTTATCGACCAGCTGTGAAGCCATGTGGCAGAAACAGTTAAGAAAATATTTACAGGAGACTGAGTCCTACAGTCACTCAGTAATGAACTTGTTTGTCTGACCTATTTATTCATGACCCAAAAGGAGATTCTGCTTTTTTCTAGTAACTTCTGCCACGCACACAACCCTGTAAAGCAGTGCTACAAACGATCAAAGACAAAAGGCCACTTCACTCCTGTAGGAACTTTTTTCATTCTTTGTCACTAACACAAGAAGAGAATTTGCACGGACTGTTCCTCCCAAGCTCTTGATTAACATGTACTTTGTGAAACATGGGAAAGCTTCCTCCAGCTGAGTATTAAGGGAAAAGCTTACTATCTCTTGACGTTCAATTTAGCCATAGGAAGAGAGCTCAGACGAGTCTCAGTGAGATAGCTGTGCTCTGTTTTCTGCAGATTTTCAAAACTGGAAATGGTAACTCTTCTTTTAGGTAGAACAGACACTGGATGTCTCATCTGAGATGCTTAAAACCCTTCCTGCAGTCACGCCAAAGCACCTCCAGGACAGCGGGGGGCAGTGGGCTATTGCAGATACATCTTGTTTCGTGTAGAGATGTAATATTGCAAGGCAGTACTGAACCTAACTGCTAGCACACACACACGTAAGCGTCTCTGAAGAAAATAAAACTTGCTAACCTCATCCCTTCCCCCTGTACTCTTCCCAGATCTCTGAAAACGCTGATGCTCTGTGGGTCCCTTTCTCAGAGACCTCTCTAAGGATCCGAGAGTTTAGGAACAGCGCTGTACTTGCCCGTGTTACTTCCAAACTCACAAAGATTTCAGAAACACATGAGGATTTCCATCATTTTCGGCATCTTTTTGCCTCAAAGAGCGCTGCTTCGAAAGAGAAAAGCCCAGCCACTTCTCAAATGCCCTCCCTGAGACTTGCAGCAGCACAAAAGACACTGGCTCCAAGAGGAATCCACCTACAGCCCTCAAGCCTCCGTATTATCCCAAAGGTACCACATCAGCATAAGGCACTTATTTTATACAATGCGCCTCCTCCACCCTCCGGCTCTCTCGGGCAGAAGTGCTGATGTGGAAGGAAGAGGTTGTGACGACCCCCAGCTGCTGCAGCGGGGCTGGGGGCACCCCCGAACTCAGCCCCGTGTCAGAACAGACAGCCCTACGGCCAGGAGAGCACAGCACGTCTGACCAGCAGCTCCTGCTCCCAGCAGTGCTGCTGGTCATCTGGCTCTGAGCACGTCGGTGTTCCTGCCAGGAAACGCACACGGGCACGCGCTGGAATGGGTTACACTTAGGGGGAAGGGGAGATAGCGTTAAGGAAGTTCATGCAAGAGATCACGGGAGATGTGAAATTACTGCAGGAGAGGCAGAGAACTAATTAATAGGGAACCAGGATTCCTTTGTTCTGTGCTCGCAGAACTTCAACTTACGGAGCTGCTTCTCTGAGCGCAGAGCGCATCCCTTCCTTACTGAGCCTAACATCACCAGCCCCTCGCTGTGTGCAGTGACCTGCCAAAGCAAGCAAACCCTCAGCTCACGGAGGATGAAAGTTAAGCAGCCATGCACAGTCCGACTTTGTACATCCGGAGTGCCGAGCACGGCTAAAAGAGCAGCTGCATGACCTCTGCGCGGCGCTTTCGGCCGCTCGGCTCCGAGTACAGTCCTTACCTGGGACCAGGCCTTCTGTACCCTCCACTGAGGGCCACACCTGCTCCAAACGCTAGAAACAGTGTTTGTTTGGGACACGTGGGAACACAGGAAAAGGGAATAGAAGCCAGTGAGTTTTGCCAGGGATTGTCACAGCTGCCCTGCTTCTATCAGCCTGCTGGGGTGAGAGGTACAAGAGGAGGGATTCTTGAAGACAGAAGTAAGTGCTTCTGATAGGGATTAAGTACACGGTATAGTACTGACTACTGTGTCCAAACGAGCTTTTCTGAGCACAGTTTTAAGAAAAACCAGGAAGCTCTTGCCAAGAAAGCAGCTGTGGAGATGCTAAAGACAAGTGTGGGCGAACTTTCAGTTAAAGAAAACCAAGAGCATGTGTGTTTGTACCTCTGGTTTGATGCTGTTCGCTACAGTCGCTCGTCCAGGTTTTCCAGCACAAAGTCCTAATCAGAGGATATTCTAATGAAGCGAGACAAGCGCTCAGCACGAGAACAGCCTGCCATCTCTGCAATGAAGCATGAAGCTAAGGCCAAATCCCGAGGTCAAGTGTTACAGGAGAAACTTTCAGAAACTCAGACGGCCGGGCTGTAAATGAAGCCATCACACACCGGGCTGTGACTGGGCAAAGCAATCGGCATAATCCTGGCAAACCGGGAAGGTAATTTTAGCACTTGCATGAAGAATTTGGTGCTGCAATTTCCTTAAGGATGTTTCAGCGATTTTAAACGCACACTGCTGCCCAGACACAGCCTTAGCACTGCAGGCAGGATGATCTCTGGCGCTGCGCAAAGGGAGAGCTCAAGGTGTCTCTGCTGGTTTTAATGACGCCTGAAGGCATGCCTGCTTCGGGTTCAGAAAGCAGCATATCCACGGAGCAAGAAACATTATTGTCTCAAAGCTACTTTGCCTTCCTGCTCTACACCTTGCCCTGTGCCAAAGGACTTTAAGAAGTTTCTCCAGATGGCTGCCCTCTTCTGGAGGGAATCAAAAAACGTTGGACTATTTCCACAAAGAGAAGATGCAGTTCTCTGCTTTTCGGTGGAGGGCAATTTAGATGTTTTCCTTGTGTCTGTGTAATCACGGGGGTCACACTATGCCAGAACAAGACCTCTGACATTAGGGGCTGCTTCATAACTCTCTAACTAGTCCGCCAACTTTTTTCAGAGTAAAGTTTTTAGCCAACTTGCTTATTTTTTCAGTATCTTATGGAATTTTTCACTTTTGCACTCCTTTCCTATTTTTATCAGTGCTTAAAGCACACTGTTGTTTCCTTGTAAAGCTCTTAATCCTCCTCCGCAAACACAAAGGAAAACATTGCCATATCTCTGTTGCCTAAGGTAAGCATGTTAAACACGGAGTATTACAACTGGAAGGGTTCTTATATAATCTTTTCTTCTGCCCCCAAGTCAGGGCCAAATATTTCTTTGCTACTCCAGATCAGTGTTTGGCTGACCCCTGTTAAAGACAGCTGATAAGGGGGACTGCAGAGTTTTTGCAGGGAACCCAGTCCACTGCTTCACCAGTTAACTGTTAGCATGCCTATAGGTTTGTTTATAGACTCAGGACATGAGTAAAGGGCTCCAGGGGTGATTTTCAAAAGGACCCATTCATCAGGGAGCCGGGAGTTTCCGTGAGGTCTCCTCTTTAAACGGAGTGCGAGGATTAAGATGCAAAGTAGGAAGGCTGAAGACAAACCGCCCCTTAAAGAGGGTTTCAGCTCTTGACAGTGGAACCAGGAAGCCGGCGTTTTTCCCAGTGTGAGGTACGCGCCGTCAGACCAGCAGTGCACGCCTTGAAACTTTCACTGCACATCTGTGCATCCCTGCATGCACCAGGCACCCAGCCAGAGGCTGAATTCCTGCGAGTCTGTGCAGCTCCCACCCGCTCGCAGCACTAGGACCCAGAGGGAGCTGGATCGCTGTGAGTCAGTGCAGCTAGCTGAGCCCGGAGAGCCGTGAATGAGGCTCCAACGGCAGAGGGAACGTGAATGGCTCTTCTGGCTTGGGAGAGCGTCCACGGACTGGGGTGCTACCGACCACAAAGCAGCTTGGAGAGCCCTCCGGACTCCGCGTACCCCCGGTGCCCAGCGGTGCGGCTCTGAGGTGAGTGACCCCCCGCAGCGAGTAACGCGGCTGGTGCCCCCGTTGGGGAACTTTGGTGTCTTCAAAACGAGCAGATGTGGGTTTGCTGTGCAGTGATTTTCACTCTCGAGGAGGAACGGATCGGACGCCTTTGAAATACAGAGTGCTGCTTGCTTAAAAACAGCATGTCCAAGAAAAGCGTGGTCTAGTAAAACTGAAAACTGCATCTACTAGGGCAGGTTAAACTGCACGCACATCTGGAAGGTGTTGGTAAGGCGTCTGTCTTACAGCCTAAGGCTTGAAAAACATCTTTAGTAAGAACAGCCTAAGCGTAGAGAAATGTAAGTATTCTTGTCGTTCTCTGTATCCCCAGGTATGTGCGAACTCGGTTCTGGTCTCATCATACAGCAGTTCCGCCTGTATGAAAATCCTTTGCTGTCTTTGTTCTGAATACCCCGGCTTTCTTAACACTTCCCTCCGTGAGAATCCTGCTCTTGATAAGAATTCCTTTCTTTCTTTACTCATATAATTGAATAAATAGGAATTCTGGTAAATCACAGCGTGGCTGGCCCAAGGCAGAAACCTTTTAGCTCTGGACAGAGCAGCAGGTCCCTGGAGACCGCCTATCCTCCAGGACATCCACTTGGAAAAGCTGAGGGACTCCCTGCTGCCGGCCCGCTGGTGCCGAGCTGAGGCTGGCGCCGTGCGTGATGGACGCCGGGCGAGAGCACCGCTTCGGCTGATACGCTCGGCCGAGGCAGAACTGGGGACCCCAGTCGGGGAGACCAAAGGGATTAGTGTGCCGAGAACGGGAAGCGTCTGTGCTCCGGTCGCTTCCCTTACAAGCTCAGAAGTTTCAGAAAAGCAGCAGAAGTGAGCGTGCTCGTCAGGCTGGTTTTTCCAACCTGTCACAGCTTCGAAGTTGCATTGTAACTGTTCGGCAGGTAATTTATGGGTGTTCTCATGCCTTAGAGTATGACAGCGAAGTCTCTTGGGCTCTGTCTTGCTGAGCCAAAACAAAACGTGACAACTACCTACAGGCAGAGAGGGAGGAAGCTAACTTGCCCGTACGTTCACACTCTGCACTTCTGCGATGTTCCCAATGCTATGGAGAACAGGCTTTTTGAAAACACCCTGACAAATACCACTTTAGACATTTGTCTGAAACACAGAGGGTGACGCTGTTTTCTGCACTTTCACAAAGAGATTACAGTGATGGAGCGAAGAACTAAATAAACCGGAGTGTTCACGTGGGTGTGATAAGAAAGACTTGGCCTTTAAATACATTCCTAACCCTTCACAGGAGTCACTTTCTAACAAATCCCAGCAAGGCCTGGAGAGGAGCCCTCCTGAGGAACCTGTGCAGGAGAGGAACAGTGGTTGCCCATCACCCTGCGGGGCTCTGTCGGTCCCACAACAAGGCAGCAAAGGAAGGAGCTGTGGCTCTCCCCTCCTCATCCCCCGAGCTGAGCAGTCCGTGCCCTCAGCCGATGCCTCGGGGCTGGTATTAGCAGTGTCAGGTTAAGGGCTGGACTGGATGATCTTAAAGCACGGTCTTTTCCAACCTAGAAGATTCTATGATTCCATGATTCCAAAGCTTAAAGTATGTTTTCAGACGCCTTCATTTAAGTTCAGTGGGGAACTGCGGCAAGCACAAAGGATCGCTCTAACCCCCATGCTCACTACACAACTGACAGAGTAACCAGGCAGTTTATGTAATCGCTGCGAGACGTTAATTTAAAAACTGTGTTGGAAAAATATGGTTTCAGACTAGCATTTTCAAGTGTAAAACGTCTTCCTTTAATGGGATACCTAGAACAAGGGTCAGTTATTTGAAAACTAGGTTTTTTCAATCCATGGAATAAGTGCCATAAATTCCCCTAACGCTCCGTGGCTTTGGCCATATAAAAATGTCCCTTTAAATGCCAATTTTATTAACTGGTTTTCTGTTTCTTTATGACATGCTTTTAGGGTATAACAAAATCCTGAAGATGTATTAACTAGCATTAACTGAATTAATTTAAAGGCATGTGGAAAAACTATTGGTGGTTTTAAGAAGTTAACATAATTCTGCCCTTTTTTAGTCTATATCTTAGGAACAAACTGCTGATAAAGAAGAAAGGGTTAATAGAATTAATGCTTTCATTCCAAAAGATTCAATATTCTAACACCAAAAGTTAGTGCTGGGTGGTGGGTAGAAATACTTGTCTCTCCTTCAGATTTCAGCCCAGTGACCCCTCTCCAAGACCCCCACTGGCACCCGCCCCTCGGGAAAAGCAGTTTTATCAGAAAGTGAACTAAATGAACTAAACTGCTAATAAGATCAGCTGATCCCCGGAGAGAAACGTACGATAATGCCTCCTCCCACGAAACTTGCCTGACGGTACAGAAAGCGAAAGGCACACATAGCAATGCCACTGCAACTGCGTTTCTTTCCCAGCGAGAAGGGAATTCTCGCTGGGCTGAGTGGGATGTGGGCCCGCTCACAGGCGCCAGCGCATTTAAAAGCGTTTCTATGGCAGAAGCGTCTCCTGCTCCGGGAGAGATGTCCTGTGGGATCTATGTGGCTGGTTCTCCTGACACAATGCCCTTTGTGCAGCTCTGCTGAATTCATTGAATATTTGTGTGTGTGTGCGTATTTACACCACAGTTTCTGTGGCCAAGCAAAGCAAGATCATTTTTGCTGTTGCCAAGAGCCCGCAGTGCTAATTAAGGCGAGTTATGTGCACTCTCATCTGCCCGGCTCCACCAATACTACAGCTACGTAGCTTGGTGGAAAGAGAATCTCAGACCCCTGGTATAAACCAAGAGTTCTGGTCATCATTTCCATCTCATAAAAAGAATAGAGTAAACCAAGAAAAGGTGCAGGACGATGAAAGGCCTGGAACATTTTCCATACTTAGAGAAACCACATAAATTACAATTTCTAAGCCTGGAAAGGAGGCGCCTGAGGAGGGGTATAATGAAGGTATTTACAGTCGGAATTGTCCTTAAGATGTTTAAAAGGAAATGGCTGTTGTCTTGTCTCCCAGCTCAAAAATTGAGGCACGGAAAATAAAACTAGCAGGTGGCAGGTTCAAGGCAAAGGACGGTGGTTCCTCTCCCCACGCAGAACAGAGCGGTTACTCCTGCCCGCGGGATGCCGCGGGACTCTGCAAGCATTCAGACATGCTAAAAGCAAAGACACTGCCTGTGGTTCAGGAAACCAGTGAGTCAGAAATGCCTGCGGAGCGTGAGAGCACCCCAAGGAGACGACCACCATTCAGCTGCCCTATTCGTACACCACTCCCTACACATCAGTAGCTACTGCAGGAGACAGAATACTGACCTGGATGAGTGTCTGTTCTCACACAGACACCCCAGCCTTCCCCTCTGTGTTCAGCCTGGCAAGTACTTGAGCCATCCAGCAAGAAGAAAGGTGACTAATATTTACTGTGTTCCCCGATGAAAGAATGGGGGTTCTGGCAAAGCCAGAAGGCAAAGATAGCATTCTTTATTTTTATTGTGTTCAAGAATTAGGTGTAGGCATGGGTTCGTGTAAGCTTCCTCTACAGAAAGACATTAGTGCTGAGATTTACAGCTAGTCAGGCCAATCAGTGTCGGAATAGATTACGACTGAGGGTCGGGAGAAAGGCCTGTAACTGATGGCTCGCGGGAAATTCACTGAAACATTCTACACGTGGGAAAATCCAACTCTATCTCTTATTTTTGTGACCTATTCATTTGTGGAGCTGACACCTTATTTGAAACTTGTGGCTGAACTCAAATACTTTCTAAGTGCTTTCACTAACAATAAGTGAAAAGGAGCATGGGACTATCACATCATTAATTCCACTGACAATTCCCTTTCACTCTGAGAACTGCATCACCCAGAAAAACATGAGTGGCAGTGCAAACGGTGACCATCTCTATGTCCCCTGTGACTATATTCGTGTCACAGACACTTAGATTACACCATGGCAGAAACTCTTTCAAGACAAACACCATCGAGCTT
>NW_010238115.1:382-585 GCF_000690775.1 Eurypyga helias | reverse complement strand
TATTTTGCCAGCCGGAGTTAAACCAGGACACAGAGGGTGACAGGGAAGTTGTCCCAAAAGCCAGGGATGGAATTAAACCTGCCCAGGGACATCGAGGGCAACGAGGCGGCTATTGACTGGTTGGAGCGAGTCCAGAGGAGGCCACGGATCCGAGGGCTGGGCTGGAGCCCCTCTGCTGTGGTGAAAGGCTGAGAGTGTTGGGC
>NW_010238115.1:0-231 GCF_000690775.1 Eurypyga helias | reverse complement strand
GATGGAGAAGCAGCAGCTTGGCCGCCCCGACGGAGCCGGTGGGTGTAGCACAGAGCGGGCTCCTGGGGGGGGCAAACGCCGTCTCCGTGAGGAATTCCCTGCCTCCGGCGGGAAGGCTCAGAGCTGAACCCGGGGCCGTTGCCCTGCCAGGCCTTTACGTGCCTGAATGCGCTCACACCCCGGCTGGTTCCGCACCTCTCCGTGCGCTGCCGGCGAGGATGGGGAAAGCCG
>NW_010238114.1:1267-2247 GCF_000690775.1 Eurypyga helias | reverse complement strand
GCAAGAGCAGAAGGCAGCTGGGTAACGATATATACTCCTTCAGGAAGGAAACACCAGACTTTATTTATGAATACACAGGTTATGAACTAAGTTGTCACTGGATGTCTCTTTGCATTATGAGGTTCTGCAGTAACTTGAGAATGTAATCTATTAGGGCTATGTCTAGCTTCTCCTTTTCCTTAGCTAATGACTTTTCTGGAGAACCTTAAGGTTTGGGAGGATCTAAGGAACCTGAAGGTGCACAAGTCCATGGGACCGGACAAAATACATCTGTGGGTCCTGAAAGAACTAGCGGATGAGATTCTGCACATGGGTCAGGCAATCCCAAGCACAAGTACAGGCTGGGTGGAGAGTGGATCAAGAGCAGCCCTGAGGAGAAGGACTTGGGGGTACTGGGGGATGAAAAGCTGGACATGAGCCAGCAGTATATGCTTGCAGCCCAGAAGACCAACTGTATCCAGGGTTGTATCCAGAGCAGTGTGGCCAACAGGCTGAGGGACTCCCTCTCTACTCTGCTCTCATGCGATCCCACCTGAAGTTATGGGTCCAGTGCTGGGGCCCCAACATCAGAAGGATATGGAGCAGTGAGAGCGAGCCCAGAAGAGGCCATGAAGATTCTCTGTAGGCTGGATCTTCTTCTCCTATGAAGAAAGGCTGAGAGAATTGGGCTTGTTCTGCCTGGAGAAGAGGAGGCTTCTGAGCCATCTGCCCAGTTTTAAGAGCGCACTCAGTATCTTATGACCATTTGCTCAATGTCAGGTCATTGCATCCAAAAAAGAACTCGTAGATTTAGATTGGATATCAGGAAAGCTGGTTTCTCTGGATATGGAGAAGGCTGAGGTGCTCAATGCTATTTTGCCTCGGTCTTCACTGGCAAGGGCACAAGCCAGAACCCCCGAATCACAGAAAGCAAAGGCAGTGACTGGGAGAATGGAGAGCTGCCCATGGTTAGAAAGGATCAGGGTTGGGAACACCTGAGG
>NW_010238114.1:0-246 GCF_000690775.1 Eurypyga helias | reverse complement strand
GTCCAACTGTGGTGGCACCAACATCAGAAGGATATAGACCAATGGGAGTGAGTCCAGAGGAGGCTATGAAGGTTCTCTGAGGGCTGGAGCACCTCTCCTATGAAGAAAGGCTGAGAGAATTGGGCTTGTTCAGCCTGGAGAAAGAGAAGGCTCCAGGGACAGCTTACAGCACCTTCTGGTACTTGAAAGGGACTACAAGAAAGACGGGAGGTGGGGGAGAGACAAGGACTTTTTACAAGGGCCTGT
>NW_010238113.1:0-24844 GCF_000690775.1 Eurypyga helias | reverse complement strand
AGGGAAACTTAAATCGGTTCATACATTTACCGATAGCCTCCCCGCGCCGAGGGTCCGTCGCTTTTGTGCGGCGCTGCGGTTAACGGCATCATCTGGAGGACAGATACTCCATTATCTGGTGCGGAGGGTGCGGGATCGTGTGACAGAACTTCTTTTTTCTTACTGCTACTTGTTGGGGGGGTAGATGTGTTGGGTGATGTACGACACTGGTAAAGCCCCGGGAGAAAGGTCAAGTGTCTCACGTGCCATGGTAAGGCACCAAGCGCACCCGAGCAGGAAACCGGGATGTTTTCATACCGGCTACGGTGCTTTTTAACTGCCGCTAAAACCTGGAGGAAGCCATTTTCACCTTAATTTCAGTGAAAGTAGCTTCAGACCTGTCCTTGTTTGGTGCGCCCTCGGTTAAACCGCCTTCTCAAAACTCTGAACCCGTTTCTGCCTCTGCACCTTCGTGTGAAAATCCCTGCTAGGTGGAGTAGCAAACCCACGTCCGTGTTACACAGCATTAACATCAGTCTTCTCTCTTGGCAGGTGCTGCTGGCTCCTGGGCTTCAGTCGAGACGCTTCTGTGAAGCTTTAGCTGCGTTGAAACAAGAGGACCTTTTAAGCGGAAGGGTTTCTACCTGGTGACGGGCCTTGAGTTGTGCAAAAGTGCTTACAGTGCAGGTAGAGTTCAGGATCTACTGCAGTATAAGCACTTCTGGCATTACTGTGGCGATTCAGTGACGGTAGCGGGGCACGGACGTAGCCAGGATTGTCCCTTTGCTGCGTTAGAGCTATGTTACAAATGGTCCTTGTGTTAAGGTGCATCTAGTGCAGTTAGTGAAGTAGCGTAGAATCTACTGCCCTAAATGCTCCTTCTGGCACAAGCTGCTGCCTGCACGTCCGAAAAAAAAAACCACAACCCACCCCGCGTCCGTTTGGCTTTAGCACGGCGATTACAATTCTGGTTAAAGCGTGTTTTTCGTGGAAGGCGATAGCTCGGGAAGTAGTTTTGTCCTAGCAGTATCAAAGTGCTCATAGTGCAGGTAGCTTTGAATTGGACCTACTGTAATGTGGGCACTTACAGTACTGCTAGATAAAGTGCATCCCAGCTAGTGGCAGTTTCTGGAGAAGATGGTGCTGATTACAGTCAGTTTTGCAGGTTTGCATCCCAGCTTACTAAAATTGCTGTGCAAATCCATGCAAAACTGACTGTGGTGGTGGTGAATCTGTGGTGAATAACGGGGTTTGAAGCTATTTTCCCCCCTCCCTCCTTTTTGTTTTTTTTTTTTCCATGGACGATGTGAAGATGCCTTGCGCTGGTTTCTCCATGGGTGGGGATTTGTTGCATTACTTGTAGCTGTATGTAGAGTATTGCACTTGTCCCGGCCTGTGGAGGAAAGGAGGACTGGTCTTCGGGCTGCACTGTCCAAACTTTACCAGTATGGTAAGCTTTGTTTTGCTGTTGTCGGGTGGATCACGATGCAATTTTGATTAGTTTAGCAGGAGAAAAATTGCACGGTATCCATCTGTAAACCGCAAGACCTTCATCGCTGGCCAGACAGCTTTTGTCAGCCATCGGTTCTCGCAGTGGAGGCTGTAGCAGGGCGTATCGTGGTCTGCCGGTGACTCTGCCGCTTGAAGGGATGGGAAGAAAGAACTTCTCCAGATACTAAGGTTTGTCTATCCTTTAAAAAGTGGGGGGGGGGAAGAAAAAAAAATGAAAGCCCAATCCTGGAGCAGTTGCAGTGGTCCAGGGAAGGGTGTTTTTGGTGTTTCAATGTGTAAATGCCTGTGGTGAACTTGCCAATAAAAAGATCTTCAAATAAAACTTGCGTTTAATAATGTGTCTTACTAAAGTGTGGTCGTGCTAGACAAATAACAGACATTCGGGAGACTTTTTTGCTGGATTGTGGGTTACAGCCTTGTCTCACTGCCTCCTGCAACCTCCTCCCCGTCAGTTTGGAAGAAGGTAGATCTGCTACAAACCTCCTCGGTCTGCTGCTCCTTCTAGGAGGCTCTTTTCTGGGACGGGGGATGTTTCTCCCCCAGCCCAGGAGGCGGACATACTCGAGTGATGGTGCTCGATGCTCGCCCTTAAGCAGTAGCCACGCTCCCTTTATTTTTTGCTCTCTGACTCGCTGAGCCTTCACTTGGCAGTGGAGCTGCCCCCCGGGAGTGGGGAAACTATGTTCCAGCTTCAGGGGCTGGCAAAAGGGTGTGTGTGACCTGCTCTGCTGTGGGAGCAGGGGTTGGGGCAGCGGCTCTGCTGCACAAGCTGATCCCTAGCAGCCCAAAATGTTGTGCTGCACTGTTGGGTGTTGGTGCTGGGAGAGTCTCTGCGCCGATGGAGCGAGCGATGGGGTCTGGGTGCTGCGGGGCAAAGGAGGGAGCTGAACCTGGGCTGTGTGTCATGGTGGGCAAGTGGCTGTGTGCTTGGGCAGAGCTGCACTGCTGAGGCTGCTGCCGCATTGCCGAAGCGTGTAAAATCTGTGGAGTTTGGGTGTTTTTTGTGGTATATCGTTTTTCTTGGGGAGGTGGGGTGGCCTGCCCACTAAGGGGAACCTCTGCGTGTCTTGGGCAGAGGGTTGCTTGGATGCTGCGGCTTCAGCCGTGATTCTTTTCCCAGCCTTGCCCTCTAACGCCACGGTTACACGCACGTTATGTGGCAGAGCTCTTCTGAGACTTGCTCCAGAGCTGCAGCTTGCGGTCACTGCCGTTGCCTCAGTACAAATAGATGTGGTCTGGTTAAGTGGGCAGCACCAGCCAACTCCCAACACCCTCCTTTCCCCGGCTGAAGTACCTTGGGATCCAAAAGGATCTTCTGGTGGTTTGGCTTATGGTGGCCAACGCAGCTGGGCTGATACCGTGGTGGGTCCCTGATGCAATCCTGTGCCCAAACCCGGCCCAGGGGTGGCTGTGCACAGCAGGGAGGGCGACATGGGGAGCAGAGCTGTCCTCGCTTGGTTCAAGTGCAAGGGATGATTTTCTAGCCCAGAAACTAATCTGAGGTGGAGTTGTAATAATCTTCCTTGCGCTTCGGACAGCTGTAACCTGGGCTTCCAATCCCTGTGCACAAGGCAAAGATGTTCCCTCGGCATAGAGCCTTTCTGGCTATGCCACTTGTTGACTGGAAAAACGGGTTGGAGTATGTGCTCCTTGGGATTTACTGTGGTACATCCTACCCCAACCCAGTGGAAGGCACCAGGTCACGTTCACGCCGGGAATAAAGCCCAGGCTTGCTACTGTGTTAACACGCTCTTGGGAGATGCTCCGAGCCTGGCTTTGTGCTGCTAATACTGGAGCTGTACCCAGCTCTTCTGTGGGCCCTTACTGGTGTGTTTTGGGGTGAACCAGGCTGCTCTTGATGGGGTGGGTGCCAGAAGGGACTCGGTGCCAGAAGGGACTCGGTGCCGGTGGCGTGTGTGTGTGGCACGGCCCGTGTTTGGTGCAAGCTGCTGGCGTGGTCATCCCAACACATCCCGAGAGTGAGGGCTCCTGAGCGCTGCGGTAGCGCCAGAGCTGGAGGTGGGTGCCCCAACCCACCCCTCCCAGGCTGAGCTGTTAGCGTGTGGCTGATGGCTTCAGCGGTAAAAGGGGGTACGTGTTATCTGGATGAGGGGATTGTGTGATCCCCCGACTGAAAGCGCTCTATTAACAGTGTAGGTGTTTGCTGTTCTGGTGAGTGTCTACGCAATCTGTTCCGTGTGACAAGCCTGCGGTTTGCAGTTTGGGTGGTTTGCGTGGAATTCACTGGCTTTGCTCAAAACGCTGAAATTTGGGAGCGCTCTGAATGTTCCTGCAGTTGTAAACCAGCTCAGGTATTGGGAGGAAGCAGGATCCTCCTCTCCTGGGAGCAGCTTCTGCAAACCAGTGCCCTGGTGTTGCTTCCTACACGTGTAGTAAGCTGGGTGCACGGCCAGGCTGGGGTATTCAAGCACGGAGGGCGGCTCGCGCGTCTCCAGGACTCGTGCGCTGTATTTCCCCGCGGGGCTGGTGAAATGGTGAGGAGGGTAACGCACAGGGTATTGGCGTTGCAGGATTTGGAAGTCAGACATGCTCCTGGTGCCACCTGAGTGCATCTGTGACGACGAGCATGGTGTGATGGGAGGCTGCAGAGGCTTCGTGCGAGGGCAGCGTGCCGGCTCTGAGCTCTCGTTCATCCTGTGTCTCCCACCGGTGTGCCTGTCTCGTGCATGAGCTCTACCGGCCTTCCCTCTCCCACACCTCATTGCCTGGGCTGCAGAACCCCCTTTCTGAGCAGGTCACCCTGGGCCCACCCAGCCTTGCGCGCAGCTGCGTCAGACCTGCAGCGTGCTCTACTCTGCCTGGACCCCGGTGTCGCGGCTTGTCTTCAAAGGTTTACAGATGCCCGGCCTGACTCTCGGAGTAACAAATGACCCGTCTTTATACTCGCAGCACGGTGCAGAATTGCCTTAAGCCCAGAAAGCGTCTTTGGGAGATTTTTCAGGAGGCGCCCTTGCTTTCTGATGTTTGGGATGCTCTGTATGATCAGGTGGAGCCCCCAGAAGTGCAAAAAAAGCTCAGAAGAACCCCACAAACAAACCCAACCCTGAAGCAAACCAGCCCAAGAATGGTGATTTTGGGTGTTTTGCGTGTCTGAACGCCATGAAGGAGGATGCAGAGATGGGGTGTGCGGAGCTCTGATGCGGGGAGTCTGCCTGCGGCACGGGGCTGTGTTCTGTGAGCTGTGGAGCAAGTCTCCAGCTCCCTGTGAAGGGGAAATCTGCGGGATCTTGGGCTTTTCTGATGTACCTTCTGACTTGCCCCGACCTTTGGAGGAGCTTAAGCTGGGGTTTTCCCCCTCCTCGCCACGTTTCTCTGCAGCCCCTTCTCCCACGGGAAGCACGGGGGGTGCAGGGATGGGCATTTGGGTGCCGCGTTACTGCTGTGCTACAGGAAAGGGGTGAAATCTCCCCGGCCACGCGTGCGCTGCTGCCGTCGCTGGGCCGCTGCCGGGCTTGCCGTGCTGCTTTTTAAATGAGGAGGGTTGCGATTTTTACCTGTGTTGCAGCCGTGCTGCCGTTGGACGTCGGTGCCGAGGGGCTGAGGCTGTTCCAGGAGCTGTGGCAGCGGCTATTTCTGGGAGCGAGACGTCAGAAAGGAGTTGGCACCAGTAATTTTTTACTGGAAGTATATAAATAGGTACCAGCACACACAGAGGCGAGGGCTTCTCGTGGAAAGAGACAACTAACTCTTGTTCTGGAAACTTCAGAGGGTTTCTAACACCGGAGTGCCTAGGCTATTTTTATAGAGCCGGAATATTTCGTATTATGTCAGTCTCCTTCCTGCCACACAACACTTTCTGTTATTGAGTATGTGTGCGGTTATTCCCAGCTGTAATCAGTGTTTATCTCGCCGAGCATCCCGTGGGTACTTTCCTCTTAAAGGAAACGTGTTAAAATCATTCTTAACGCTTCTGAAGGATCGTTTCTTTTTAAAGGATCTTCTGCTGTAGATGGTCTTCAGGGTGGGTTTTTTTATAGCACGTTCGTGTCTAAATCAGCACACTAAGCCCAGGTAAGTGTTTCTAACCGGCGTGTTCCACAGCGCAGCCTGTGTGCTCGCTGCTCATCGTCTCCCGTTGCTCCCAGCTTACTTTGTCCAAAGTAATTACAGTGCCTGCCCGTAAAATCTCGTGTTTGTTGCCGTATGATATTAGGTTTTTATAGCTGACAGAAAGGTGTATTTCTAATTTGCTTGTATCGGTCACTGAACCAAGTGTTGTCCAGACCCAAACCAGCTCTCAACCTGGACCCGCTGGCGTGATTGCGAGCATCTGTCCTCAGTCTCCTCCCCGGCTGCACTTTTCCTGTATCAGATCCCCTGCGAGGATACACCAGAGTAACACGCCTATTCCCTTTGGCTTTTTACGTCTACCTCTTGGTTTAAGGTACTGTGCTTCTGCAGTCCGTGCGCCGGCTGCTGCAGTAGCGTCAGAAGTCACCAGTTATTTGGCTAATTACCTTTCCCACTGGAAGTGTTGCTTGTAAAGGTTACATCTCATTTGCCAAAAGATTTTACAAGATGTAGGGAATTGCAGCACTGAAACAAAGGGGAAATCACCAACAGTGGTTTTACATATTTTATATATTTATATATATATAAAGATCATACAGAAGAGGAAATCAGTATTTTGTTACTCTGGTGATACGGAGCTGGTGTAAAGTGTGGGGTTTTTTTGTTTGGTTTTTTTTGTTTGTTTTAATGGAAATGGGCTCTTTGGTGCAAAGTGCCATTCTTGTGCTGTTCTCTGCTGGTGGAAGCCTCAAACCTGGTTCCCTGGTAGGTACCCCGCAGCAGTAGCACATGGCTGGCAGGACAGATTGAAAGCTTGAAAGAAATAACAAATCTCTTGGGACTTCAAAGGCCACACTTTGCCAGCCAGCCTGCCTGCTCAGAGCTTCATTGCAGCAATGAAAAGAAAATTAAGATCTTCCTGCCCTAAAAACACAGCCCCTTCCCTCCTCCAAAGCGGGACTGCTCCTTTGTGTTGTCAGCAGCAAAGCCCAACGTGCTCGTTCCTTCCTGGACCCAGCAGCCGTGTGGATTCTCCCGAGTGCTTTAAAGAACACGATGTTTTAAAGTATCATCACATCCCAGAACATCCACTCGTACTAATTTTCAGTGGCCTGAGATGGGCACTTAAATCCCTGCGAGTGGCTTGAAAATCCCAGCCTGTGTCCCCGTGCTGAGGTTAGCTGTGCGTGGTGGTGACGAGCTCCTTGATGCTCCTTGTAGCTGTTCTCAGCTTTCCGTCTGGGAGGAACTGGGGACTGACTGGGAAGTCCCGTCCTAGGAGATGGTAGGTTTATCCTGCCAGTGCTCCCTGGACATGCCTGTTCCCTCAGGGAGGTTGCAGGACCGGCTGAAGTGGCTTCTTTCTTTTTTTCTTCTTTTTTTTTTTTTTTTTCCCCTCATTATAAAGGGTCTTCTGTGCTGACAGAAGTTTTCTGGTTTGACTGATGAAAAATCCGGATTTGCACTGATACGGAGTAAAAAGGATACAGAAAGATGTGAAAGGAATTTAGTCTTTCCTCTCTTTTGGCTTATGCCAAACCCCAAATCCCTCTTTTGCTGAAAGAAGAAGCAATTTCTGCTAAAACAAAATGTTTATGATGATGACCTTGTAAATCAGCCCCATAGCTGAAGAATGCTGCATCTGAGTCTCATCCTTCAATCCAAAAGCAGCATGTGGCAACGCTTAATTGACTGATTCAAAACGGTGTAGTTCTCTTTATCATGCTGCAGGACAGAAAGGAGTGCGAGACGGCTACTCACCTGCTTTGGGCTGACTTCGTGGGAAGTCCTTCATCTGCCGTAAAACTGGGTAGTTTTTTCGAAACTGCGTAGTTTCGAAGAAAATAAATTTAAGGCAGAGTTAGGGCTGTATGAGCAGAGCGTGCTTCTTCCACCAACAAGCCTGCGTGTGAGCAGCGGGGACGGGAGGGAGCGTTGCTCCATTGCCACCTACCTGTGCAATTTTATTAGTACAGAAAATGTAGCGAAACACAATCACATTAACTCTGACGGTTACATCGCCAGCGCTCTGCTGATGGGCCGTTCCCCAGGCAGTGGTGTGGTAAATAGACCTGCTCAGAATTATTTTTATATACCAAAAATCTCTTTTACCCAGTTACGCCTCGCTCTCCAAATAAAACACGGGCCTGGCTTGTTTTAGGAGATGATGACAAGCAGATAAAATGGAATTAGAGCCTCCGCTGGAGTGCGGGCAGGGCTGCAGTGCTGCCTTTAATAGTCGCTCACGCGGGCAGTTGGTGTTGCGGTGCTGATGCTCCGGCTGCTGGAAGGTTGTTGGCGGGAGATGGGGATTAGCAGGTCTCTGAACTCCTCGGATGTGGACTTAGAGCGGTGCGAGCATCCCGCTCTGCAAACCTAGACCTGCTCGTGCAGCCGCTCTGCTCGAGGTGCCCATGGAAAGCATTGCCATCGTGTCTGCTGCTGCGAGACCCGGGGGTAGAAAGCGGGTGTAAAGTGAAACATGCTGCTTCTGCTGCTTTTTGAGGCTGTAAAAAATCCATGAGCGCCATCTAGACTAATGTCATTGCTGTTGGCAGTCACAATCAGATCCACTTTGCCTGTGTCCCATCGGAAGCCGGGGGTGCTGGCATGCAGACTGTCGGTGCGATGTGCAGGTATGTTATCTCACCAGGTTTCGGGTTCCTGTGAGTGCCAGGCAGGAGCCCCTGCGACGTGTCCTGTTTGCATGTCGAGGGATCGCGTTTGAGCCGCGAGCTGCAGCCACATACCGGTGCTCGTGTCGGGGCTGGCTATGGGCCATCTTGCTCCTGGCCCTGCAGCATCGCCCGCTGCCTGTTGAGTTACCGTCCCGGCTGCCAGAACACGGCCGGTGTGCTCTGCTCCTGGGGGCAGCCTGATCCTGCATAACGGCTGGTTTTCAGCAGTGATTTGGGAGATCGCATCACTGATTCAAAAAGAAGAGTTGGCTGTCTGGGGAAGATATGACTTTCTCAGATCTGTTACTTGGCCTGGTTTTACTTATTCTGGTCATGCTGATTCTGGGTAAAGCTTTTATCCCCTGTTACGATAGGAAGAGGCTGCCCAGAAACCCCCATGTGTGATGTGAGTACCATTGCCTTTCTGAGCCAAGCCTGCACCCTCACAGCAAGTGGTTTCGGAGCTGTTCAAGATAAGCTACTTAGTTTTCTGCCCATGAACTGAAAGTAAACGGGGCTTTTCCTCATTTCAGATGCTGGAGCCGCAGTGCTCTCCTGAGGCCTTGCTTTGCCTATGTGCAGCCATCCCCCACAGCGCTGCCATGGGGAGCGGGTGCTGCAGCCCGCCTGCTGCGCTGGGCACCCCCAGGCTCTGTCGGGGCACTTGACTGTGGCTATTGGGGAATTCCCAGGCCAGCAAGAGAAGTGGGTGCTGCGCAGGTGGAAAGGAAATAGGCGCAGAAGTGAGCGAGGAAAAGCTGTGTGCCCAGGGGAGGGACTGGGCTGCGAGAGATTTCCCCTGAAGGGCTCCTGCTCCCTGCCCTGCCACATTGGCCGTTTTAGTCCAAAATCTTCAGCCTCCTCCTGGCTTTCCATTCACCACATGAGGGCAGGCTGTTTCTAAATAAAATGCAGTGAGAAATCTCCAGCTCACACAACTGGTAAAACCTCCAGCCCAAGCTCCAACTCTTGCTGGGGGAGCGCTGGGCACTGCCTGCCCAGGCTGCAGCCCTGCAGTCTGGGGGGGCTGATGCGGACAACGATGTGTGTGTGCAAAGTCCACCTGAACATTATCACTGCCCCTGCCGTAACCAGCTCACCGCTCCGTTATTCCTCTGGACAAACTCCGATTACTCTAATGGCATTAGCTCTGCATGACATGAGCCTTTTCTCATCGGGCTGCTGCCGTGCCAGCCGCAGGTTCCTGGCCTTGGCTCGCTCTGGCACCCGCATCCCTCAGCGCAGTGATGCTCCGGGGTGCTGTCGTCCAGCCCCACGGGGATTTACCACCGCCGGGCTCGCCCAACTCCACGGCTTCTACCCACTGGCTGCTGTGTAAGTTAACTTCCAGTGATTCTGAAGAGGACAGAGTTAACTGGAGTTTGTCTGGTGGTCGTTAATGCGGCAGAGGATTTGGTACTCTGGAAGCTTTCTGCCTCGAGCTTATTCCTCTCCTTAACTCTTTTTTTTTTTTTTTTGATGGAAATGTAAGAGCAAATGCCCAGTGGTAATATATGGTTTTAAGAAAAAAGCAATATGGATTTGTCAGAGTAGCAAATAATATTCATGGTTTTAAGACTCATGGACTTAAAACCAAAGCAAGGACACTTGGGATGTCAAAGGAGGGTGCTGAAGGCTCTGGGGTGAGTGCTCTGGGCAGGAGCACAGGGAGTGAGAGTGGGGCTGGCCCAGCCCCATGAGTGGCTCCCAGGGAAGTCCTCCGAGATGTTCCTCTCCAGAACCCTCTTCAGCTGCACTAGCGAAACCCTTTGCACGGGCAGACAGCGTGAAGGAGCAGGCTGCACTCATGGGTCTGAGGGAATCCTCCTGCTCACAATCCAGCGTCAGGGTAGCAGGTGTCTGTTAACGTGTTATTAGAGGTGACAGAACAAGAAACGAGGACAAAGCCCGAGCCCCACAGAGCAATGCGATTGCTGGTGGGGAAAAGCCTACCAGATATTATTAATCTTAAGATATCAGATGTAGTGACTGCAATAAAACACAAGTCCCTATCAGTCATCTTGAGAATGACTCAGCCAGGAGACGCGGTGGGAAAGCCCTTCCATGTGGCTGTGTCCTGCTTGCCAAGGGCTCCGCTGAATCTGCTGCCTTTTGCAGGTTTTTCAAAACTTCACTTGAAAGAAAGGAAATTAAACCCCCAGAAACAGCAGCGCTGCTGGGTGAGTGTCCAAGAAGATGTTGGTGTTTGGAGCCCTGGCCGTCCTTCGCTACGGGTGAGTTCGAGCCATCCTGCTCCTGCTGCTCGCAACCCGCTTTCTGCTCAAACCCTGGCTACGCTCAGGGCTGCGCCCTCAGAGCTGCAGGTGCCGCTGGCTTTAAATCATCGTGGCCTGTCCCAGTCAACTCCTCCTCGATATGCTTCCTGTTCGCTTGCTCTCTCAAATCATTTTTCATGTCCTCTTGTGTGAAGCATTTGGGAGGACATCATGGCTCCATTTAAAGGTTTTATTAGTGTCTTCAATCTGCCCGAGCTATTGCAGCTCCGTGGGAGAGACGTGTCCCCGGACACAGCCGTATCGCGGGCGGAGGTGGGAGCAAGCCAACAGCAACCTGCGCTCCTGGCACCCCCCAGCTCCCGCTCATCCGCACTTATCCTGACCTCCTCGAGCCTGGGTATTTCTGTGGCTATGCCAGTGTGACTGCTAACGTGAGCCCAGTAAATCCTGGGATTGAGGCCGCAGGGGGATGCTGGTGCAGATGGAGAGAGCGCGGCACTGGGGCCATGCCCTGACCGCTGACAACTCCCTTCTCTCCTTCTGCGTTTAAAAAAAAAGGGCTTTTTCCCCCCCTATCCAGGATGACATAAACAATTACTGCTGAATTGTTGGGCTTTACCAGGATGGAAAGAGATAGTGATTGTTCTCCGCTGCCATCACTCTCCTGCAGATCTACAGGAGTAAACAGCTGACGGGTCATGATGGAGTTTAAGGACTGAATTTGGAAAAAACAGTCCCTCCACGAGCGTCGTTATCCTGCTAGTAACGAGGGGGAAAGAAGAGGTGATGTTCTGTGGGGTGTTATTAGCCGTTGAGATAGCGCCTTGAATCCATTCTCGGTCACATCCCAGTGTGTCCCTTGGTGGTCCCGGCACCTGGGTCGGGACTTGCCAAGCAGCGCGTTATCCTGTGGCCAGCTTCCCACCAGTGACTGCTGTGGCAGACTGGAGCTGGCTGAGGAAATTCCTCACCCTTCTTGGTCACTAATTATAGCAATGAGTTAAAATAGCTCTTCAAAGGAAGGTCCCTCTGTCCCGCCACCCCACTGCCTAGAAAACATGGAGGACTTATTTGAAAAACTATTATCATGGTGAATAAATTCCTCTGCTACATACGTAGTCACGTACCAGCAGGCACAGAAATGAGCTAGTTGGATGAAAAAAACCCCAGAATTGGTACACCTGGATTGCAGTCCGTGTTGTACCGTCCCCAGTGTTTATGGTATAATGACATTTCCACTGTTCCTTGTTACTCATCCTGTGGGCTGCTTTCCTGCAGTTCTTTGATGCCACCATGCCAGGGTCTCTGACCCGATGCCAAGCTCAGATCCAAGGAAATCCGGAGCAAATCTCTTTGCAGAGTTGTGCGAGGATGGTAGAAGCAGAGAAAAGCTTTCCAGCCACTCTGCAGGGAAATCTGGCCCTCTGGCAAAACGCAGTGTCTGAATGTCAGCGAGAAAACTCTCATCGACCTCAGCTGCGCCAGGATTTGGGTCGGGGGGAGTGGGGTTAAAGGCTCAAAGCGCTGATTCCGAGCCCAGCTCCACATCCCCATTTCTAAGACTGGAGCCCTAAGGATCTAACCTCTATTTTAGTAGGGCTTAGCCACATTAAATCTATTTTGTTGTGTGTTGGGGCTGCTGCCATGGTTGCTGCAGGAGCTGAAGTGCCATTTGAGCTGCTCTCTGGCACAGGTTGTCACTGCTCACAGCCGCTTCCCCCTTCCCGTGGGTTGTAAGCTAACAGGTAACTCACTGGGTTTTCCCCCTCAGCTCCCAGCACAATCAAGAACTTTGGTAGGGAAACAAACACTTCTTTTTGCTCGTTTGGGAAGGTTGGTGACCTCTCTGGGTCCCTCTCTGCGGCTCCTCGCTCCTGGCCCCAGCCTGACTGTGGGCTGAGCTTAGGATGCTCAGCCTGATTCCAAGCACCAGGATCTGCTGTGCTGCATGCAATGCTCTGCTGCAATTCAGTTCACCTTTAAAATACTCGCAATTAAATTTTAAGACAGCTGGATCTGACCCTGTGAATATAAAAGGCTCCTCCAGAATGGTGTAAGATGCCCAAGGAGACAAACCAGCTGACCTAGGCTTTTTTTTTTTCTTTAAATCTGTAGATGCATGAAAGGAAAAGCAGGGCAATTTCTGTATTTATTGCTTTCCAAACAGGCCAGTATTGCTAACGTGCTGCCCCTTTGATGACTGGCTTTACTGACCATTTTTTAACATTGCCCCATAATGGTTAAATACAGTAACTTCCCTTCAGATCAAAAAAATCTATGGCACTGATGTCCTTGAGCACTTCGGGATTTGGCCTGCGTTCAGACCAATTCATGAAACGCAGCTCACAGACTCGCGCAGTGCCAAGCCCGTGGTGCTTCAGCTCCTTTTAGCCAGGATGGGCAGAAGTGATTTCGGGAATTCTGTCACTGGCATGTTGCTCGTGTGAGCTGCTGCCGAGGTTGGTGCCTCTCGTGGTTGTGGGGGGAGCCCTGGGTGCCTCTCAGACATGTCCTGCAAACGGGGTGAGCTGCCCAGCCCTGCTCCTGGCTGGGACTGAGTGGTGCAGGGGGGTTTGGGAGTCTCACCCCAAATACGCTGTTGTTTGATTTTTTCCCAGGCTGTTTTTGGCTGCTGCATTTGCTGTCTGCCTGTGGCTGTTGGCTGCTTTTGGTGGTGTAGAGAAGCCGTGAATGGCAGCGCTCCTGCCGGAATCCCCCTCTGCGTGCTGAGCCTGAGGGGCGTCTCGCTTTCCAGCTGCTCTGTCAGCTTCCATGGGATCTCACCTTGTCTCCACCATCACACTCGTGACGTGGGGAGATGTTTCACTTCGAAGATGTCAGACCCAGATCACAACAGGTTTTAGGCTAGGACATCCAGCCTGCTGAGTAATCAGAGGTAGCAAAAGGTAAAATCCTTGAATAAACCTTTGTAAAAGACTCCAGACCTACAATTAAATACTGAGCTAGCCTTGGTTTGTTCTGCTGTATCACAGTGAAGCTCTTGTAAGTCATAAGGGATGGTCTGAGGTCTCTGTGGTAGTTACAGACTCTTCCTCTGTAAAGGCAGCGAGTGATGCGTTTATAGACTGTAGCAATCCAGCTGATGTAGATACGGCAATCCCTGAGCTGACAGGCTGCAGCTATGGGCTCTCCATCCTTGAAACACAGCTGCCAGCGCAGGGCCTCATCCTGTTGCGCTCCAGCCCAAACAGTTGCTCTCTCTAACTCAAACCATAAAGCTCAGTACGGTTTTGTCCAAGCATATCCCAGTGTGGTGTTACGCTACCACATGCTTAAAAGCTGCAAGTGGTGTTAATTTAATCATTATTCTGTGGTTCCACAACAGATGTTGACATTTCACTATTGTCCCAGAATTAAATGTCAAGTTATTCCCGTTCAAAACTAACACGGAGACGTTCAGGGATTCCATCTGCAGCTGTATTTATGGCCGGCTGCCTGCCTGCTAAGCCAGCATCTCTAAGCAGGTTTGTGAATGGGCTGCGGTGAGTTCATGTGTGTGCCAGGGAGCTGCCCAGGTTAATTAATTCTCTTTCCGGACATGATAACCTATACAAGCAGGGCAGCTGGAGGGGCAGGTTTTCCCTGAAATCAGTAACTATGCGCATTACAGGACCAATTTTTTGGGCTGGAGCGGCAGTAAGGGACTGGTGCGCAGGTTGTCTTTCCATCACTCCTCCTGGTCAGAGGGAAGGGGTTGGGAAGGGCCAGTTGAATCTGGTGAATCACCAAACAGTTACAGGGCTGGTGCCTCAGCCAAGGGTTCAGCTACTCAGACCATGGGACTCGCTCTGAGAAACCTGGTCTACTGGGGGCTGGTGGGGTCCCTCTGTCAGAGAAGGAGAAGAGCATCCTTGGTCATACGCTTGCCAAGCTGGTGAAGAGGGCTTTAGACTACAGCTGCCAGGGGAGAGGAACCTCAATCCATCCCAGTCCTACCAGTTTGTCGCCTGCGCCAGCAATAGATGTCCAGAGCCTGCAGAGGGATCACAGGCCATCAGGAGAGCACCTGAAGAGCAGCACATCGGATTTACTCCAGCCAGTAAGTCAGCTTCATCGGGGCCCAACTTAAATGCCTCTGTGCAAACGCAGGTAGCACGGGGAATAAACAAGAGGAGTTAGACGTGCACACATCTGCTGGGCTGCGATCTTACTGGCATCACAGAGATGTGGTGGGATGGTTCCTATGGCTGGAGTGTCAGAATGGAAGGATACAGGCTATTTTGGAAGGACAGGCAGGGAAGACATGGATGGGGTGTCGCCCTCTATGTCAGAGGCCAGCTGGGGTGTGTGGAACTCCACCTGGGGATGGATGAGGAGCTGACCGAGAGCTTATGGATCAGGATTAAAGGGAGGGCAGGGACAGGTGACATTATAGTGCGGGTCTGCTACAGGACACCTGACCAGGAAGATAGACAGATAGCAGCAGCCTCATGCTCATGAGTCCTGGTCCTCAAGGGAGACTTCAACCACCCTAATATCTGTTGCAGGGCACAAGCAATCCAGGAAGTTCCTGGAATGCATCGACGATAACTTCCTTTTTCAAGTGATGTAGGAGCCACTGAAGAGAGGTGCCATGCTGGACCTCGTTCTCACCAACAAGGAAGTGCTGGTAGGGAATGTGAAGCTCCTTGTGAGGAGAGATTGTGGATGTCCCCTCCCTGAAAGCATTCAAGGCCAGGCTGGATGAGGCTTTGAGCAACCTGGTCTAGTGAAAGGTGTCCCTGCCCATGGCAGGGGGGTGGAACTGGATGATCTTTAAGATCCCTTCCAACCCAAACCATTCTGTGATTTCTGCTGTTGTTGCAACCTGGAAAACAGAAGCAGCACTCAAGAAAGAACTGATGGGGGATGCGAACGATCCAAATAGGACAGATACATGATTAACCTGCAGCAAATCATAATCCAAAATCCAGTGCAGAAATACTGGCACAGTTTTTAATTTTGCACTTCTCACTGCTTACATTGGTCATCACTAGCTCTGTCTCTGAAACCACTCTCTGTGCTCTCAGCGGCTGTGGAAGCACTTTGCTTCCAGTCGAGGGGTCAGGGAAATATCTCCATGCATCAGCAAGCCAATACCTGTTCCACATGCTCAGTATTCGCCCTCTGATACCAAGTGCCACAAACCGTCTCATCAGGTGTGTGTTCTTTGCTCAGCTGCGGAGTGTTTTTTCAGACCTTCTTGCCCTGCTGCCTGGCTGAGGAGTAAATGCTAGTGAGTGATTTGGGGGAGACAGAGCAGGGAGGTGTGACAGAGGGGGTTTCTTTGCATATACAGCCCCGACCTGCTCTGACAGCTCAGCCCGTGGTGACAGAGGAGCTGTGCTGGGTGGCTTCAGGTGGTTCTAGCAATGACAAAGTTGCCACACTTCAGGATTTAGGGGGACCAAAGATCCAGGTGATGTTAACCCTGTGCTCAATGGCTTAAGCTGTTGCGGGCTGTGGATAGCCCACGGTTTGGCAACCTAAAAGGCAATGTTTTCTGCCAGGGTGGTCTGGTCTTTGCATCCTGTGCCTTTCTGGAGAGAAACCTCAGGTGCAGAAAGGCAGGAGAAGCACAGCCAGAGCCCCAGTTTGCAGGACACATGCAGTGGAGGAAGGAGGGCCGTGTTTTGGAGCACGGGAAACTGAGGGAAGGAAGCAGGCAGGCAAATCCTGGATTCTACATCATGTAACGTCTTCAGATTGAACCCAGATGCCTCCAGACCAATACGGTTGGGTGAGAGGCAGATGCAATGGGAAGCAATTTGAAGCTGTGCTGTACAGGAGAGCAGATAATCCAGCCAATGCTTCTGATCTTGGAGATTATGAATTAATGTCTCCCCAGAAAAAGGCCTCAGATGATTACATTACTTCCAGAAAAGAGACAAACCTCCTCAGCTGGTCTCAGCCCAACAGTGCCATGAAATCACTTGCAGCTTGAGCAGGTCACACTTGCCATGATTGAGGCCCTGGGGCTGCCTTGTAAATGATAAAGCAGAAAATGTCCCTTTTCTGGGGGGTGACAGCTTGCAGGGAATGTGCTGCTTTCAGCTGTATAAGGAATTGTTGAGATTATTAGTCAGAAACATAGAAGGTTCCTATCTCTGGATAGTCTGAAAGTGAACAAAGATGGTTAATAAGAAATAATTTGAGGAGGTTTTATTATTATTACATTTAGTGGTAGGGTTGTCTCTTTAATGCTTTATATGTTTTTTTCCACACTAGATAAGTGAGCTTATATTACAGAGTAAAAAGCTATTCGTTTTCTCAAAAGGTTGTCGATTTTCTTTCCAAATTGCTAAATTACATTTTCAATTTTATGGGGATGCTCCTTCATTTGTGCAAAATCCTGCGCTCAGATGGTTAGGCCAATCTCATCATGCAAGACTATTAGGTGAACTAATTGGATCAGTCTTAACTCTCACATTTCTATCAGGAATCTCTAATAAATGTGGAAATCCATTTGGAAATGAAGATGGCATCTTCATGTTCTCAGGACCTCAGAGATTTCTGGGGTTGCAACTGCAGCCTGAGTGCAGCCAGTGGGAATTAGCTGCTTTCCCTTTGGCAGCTTTGTCAAAGCCTTTTTCCAAGGTATGAGACTGACTGTCTTCATAATTGTCAGAAGCTGCTAAATGATGCAGTTTCTCTGTGGTGTTTAATCGATGCTAATCCCGGGAAGATGCAGGGACATCTCTCGCACGGTCCATTTGGGCTGTCATCGAGGGAGGTGTGAGGGTGACCTCAGCACTGTATTTGCTAATCCTCTTCAGTTTACTTCTGAATTTATCTCCTTGCTACCTCGGCAAAGCAGAGAAAACCCATTATCCGCGTGTTGCCAACAGAGAAGTGTGGGAGCCAGGCAAAGAAGGAGCTCCCAAGGTCGGCTGGTCTGAAGGTGTTTGGGGTGGAGCTACAGCACTCTAAATCCCAAGGCTTAGATGTTCACCTCCGCTTGCACGTCTTCCCTCCTGCGACACCGCATGGCTGATGGTTAATACAGTTACGCAAGAATATCACTAACTCCTTTTGTACTGAAGTTTTTAACTTCTAAGACACCTGGACTCAGCCAGGGGTTTGCACACAGGTGTGCTTTTAACAGGATCACTTGGTAGTTTGGAGTTAGGTCATTTTGTTGAACGGGTCCCAGAAGGTCAGATACTGCTGGCTGATTTGGAGTGCATTGGTGCTGTGCTTGTGGTGGAGCCCGGGACTGCTCTGTGGCAGGATTTCTGTTTAGCACCGTGTCCTGTGAGCGAGGAGCCACTGAGGAGAGGTGCTGGACCTTGTTCTCACCAACAGGGAGGCGCTGGTAGGGAATGTTCCCTCCACACTCGGTAATACCTCATCTGGCATAAAGTCTGCAGGACAAAGTGAACCCGTCACGCGTTTGCAAGGTACGTGTGCTGGCAGAGTACGTTGGTATCGGTTCAGTTCTTTGCATCGTGCAATGATGGGGTATTTTGCTCCTAAACTCGATCAGGGTCTTGCTTTCCAGGGAAAGCTAAACCAAAGCCAGCCACACTCACTCTGTGAGTACTAAACGCTGGTCGCCGACAGCACTGGGATAGTTAAACATAACGCTCAGCAATTCTAATTTGTGGGAGCACTTTCTAGTAGAGCCAAACCTCTTTCTTCCTAAGTTCTTCCTGCTTACTCTTGCCCAGGTCACAAATGGGGACAAATCCCTGAAAGAGCTGAACGAGGCTTGCTCCATTCTGCTGAAATCAGCAGCATGTTTACTGCTGGCCTCAGAGAAGCTGCAACGAGAGCAAGGGGGGCACAGGGAGGAAAAGTCACTTGGCTTTGAGCATGTATTGTTTAAATTATTCAGTTTCTCCTAAAACAGCCCACTGAATAATACATCGTGGTCACTTTTATTTCTAAATGCTTGCACTTAGACGGAGTGAGGCTCACACAAAGTCCTAAAATGCCACTTGGCGCGGGTTCTTCTGGAGATGCCCGCCAAGCAGCACCTCGGTCCCAGCAGCTCTTCTCCCCCCAGTTTCAAGGCTCTGGGTCCTGTGTCTGGGCATTGCCAGCTCCAAGCACTGCCCGGTTGGGTCCCTCACACCTCCGGTACCATGAGACTGATTTTGACAACCCCAAGCACTGAAAATAACAAGCTTTGGCTTGTTTCTATTTGCTTTTTCCATTGCTGGCCAAGCCCTCTGAAGTAATTTGTCAACAGCTGTATTCCTTCTTCATTAGAGTGGAGTTTTGGCCTAATTGCACTAATCCCTGAGTTCACGGAAAACCTTTGAAGTGCCCTACATCAGAGTCACAAAATGGAGCGGTGACAGAGCACAGCAGCTTGCTTTCTCTTTCGTTCCCGTGCTGTCCCTGAAACATGCACATGCAGAGAGATATCTGCATTTGAGGAGAATTTCTCCTTCAGACACCCATAGCTCAGGTGTGGGTTTCAGTTTTATCTAAAGGACTGGGGGAGGCAGGAGTAACCAGCTCTGCTTCACACTTCTCTACTTCTCAATTTCTGCTTAATGTTTAATAGTAATAACATAAACAAACCCCCAGACCCCCGAAGAGCTGTTTGAAAGGCCTGACATTTATGCATTGTGTGCAGGAATGATTTAGCATTTAAAAACAAAATAAATCTCTTTATGTGTGGTGGTTCATTACTCTGACTGGAAATGAGACAAACGTGGACATCTAGAGAGGCTCCTTCTAAAAGAAAACTTCCCTTCTGTCGGTATGCTGTCCCCCTCTGCGGAGGGGTGAAGTTTCCCCTCAAACCTGGGGGAGCGGCCAGCAGGATAATTAGCTGTTGTTTGAGGAATGCTTTCAAATGCACAAGTGTTAAATCTTACTGGTTTTTTATTAGATTACTTGATTTGTGCAAGAAGGATGCAATCTTAGTAGCAAAGCCCTCTGAGATCTATTAATGTCCTCGCAGATGCAAGCGAGGACACTAATAATGAGAAGCCCAATTTGTGCCGAGCTCCGAGACCGGACAGCCAGGAGGAGCGCTCAGATGGCTTCTTGTGTAGCTGCTGCTTTCAGGATCAGGCCATGAAGGCTGCTGGAAAAACTTGCTTAGTGCAAGGTCATGGTGTCCCATTGTGATGGGCTGGAGCAGGGGCAAAGGATGAGGGAGCTGCTGATGGCAAGAGACAGCTCTGCGTGGCTCGTGGGACCCTCAGCTCCCGGGCAGAGAAGGGCTCTGGGACACAGCCAGCCACGCTCAGCACAGACGGGGTGTCTGTGCTGGGGGACCTGGAGCAGTAAAAGTCCGAACAGGCCAGGAGAGACTGCTGGGGAGCTGCAGGTGTCTGCAGCAGAGGGGCAGATCGATACCATGCCCCATCGTGAGCCGAATGTGCAGCCAGTGAACGTCACACCACTTCCTCGGCTGCAGGAGGCGGCTCACGATGACTCCACAGGTCTGATGGGAACTCAGAGCAAGTTGTTGAAAACAAAGGAGCTCCTTTGGTTTGAAGTTTTCCCCCCTTGCCATCATGTGCAGTGACCTTTCCTTAAGGAGGAAGAAGAGTGTGGGAAGCCCGAAAGGGAGAGGGGGGAAGAAGAAAGTGCTGGAGAGGACACAGCAAGCAACAGAGATGTCGTCCATCAGTGGCTGAACCCTGCGGTAGCCCATCACTGGCCCCAGAGCCACCGTCCTTCCCTTGTGCCAGTAGACGCTCACCCTGTCGTCGATGCCGGTTCTTCATGTTGCTTTGTTCCAAGGTCTCTTCCTTTGCTGGGGCTCAGTGCTCGCTGGGGCTGCTCCAATTCCACTGGCACCAGCCACTGACTCCTGATCTGTGTCAGTGAAGGAGAAGAATGCTAATTTCTTGAATTACTGGGTATAAAAGTTGCTGCTATCACCCCTCCACTCTTCTATCTGCAAAGCGGTGTTTGAGGAGCAGTCTAGCACTTATGATACCTTTGGAAGGGCCTCATTACCATGCCATGGGAGACAGCTTCTGCATGAGCCTAGCAGAAATACTCCTCTAATATATCTCTTCACAGATTTTTTGCATATAATATTAAGCATTAAAATAATTTAATAAGGCATAAATCAAGTTTTACTGTGGCACCACTGCGCAGGAAAAAAGCATTCCTGGAAAGGCACCTGAATACATTGTGGCCTCCTTTGGAGTAGGAGCAATTTATATATTCAATATAACTTCTGTTGGTTCTGCTGTAAATCCCCTCTCAAAGCTTATGTGATTTCTGCATCGTACAACAGGACTTCATCAGCCTGTGCAGCCACACGGTTCTTCCTCAGGCTGCCTGGTCTGCCAAGATCCCGTCTTGCTTTGAGCTTGGACCTTGCGCTGTGCACCACATTGCTTCAGCCGCTTGCAGAGCTCGCCCTGTGCTGTTGAGCCGGTGCGGGGAATCGGGAATGTAACACCTCTCTGGAGTTAAATCCAGAGTGCTTCCCATGCTGCACCGAAGCTGTCAGTCTGCTCGTTCTGTTCAGGGCTAGTTCACAGCGGTGGCCTGTAATTTTACATCACAGCTCCCCCCGACAGCGGGATGCCCATGGCGTGACAGCCCTGGGCTGGTAACTGTCGGCAAGGCTTTATTTTCATAGGTGAATGCTCTGGGCTGATCCCTTCTGGGCTGTTTCCCGGCGGCATCTCTTCAGTTGATTAATCACCGGGAGATGATAAATGAAAATATCACCTTGAGAAATGCCTGCCCTGTGCTCCCAGCAGAGGCAGCAGTGCACGGTGAATAGTTTTCACCCATCTCTTCTGCTTTGATTGCGTCTGTCGAGATGCGTCTTGAGCGAAATCTCTTGTGCTCAGAAGCCCTGTGGATGGGCCTGCCAGTGCTCAGCCCTGCTTGCCGTGAGCTGGAGAAGAGGTGGGAATTATAATTTGGGCAGTGGTGAGTGCTACGAGCATCCTTCCTCCCTGACGGCCACATTCCGTGTCAGGCACGCCCTGAACTCCGACACGCTGCGTGTTTAATCCTTTCATGCTGTGCTTTGGGTCCTCCAGAGGTGAGGGATATGTGGGAGAGCTTATGAGCCACATCTACTATGTCTGTGTGTTTTTAGTTTTACAAAGGATGCAGAACTCTTTAGAAAACTGGACAGTTAGCTGTAAATCTAGCTGGCCCCAGCAAAAGACTTTTCAAACTCTTGGGGAAAAAGGGAGGACTCCCCAGGATTGAAGTGCAGAGATTTTCCATGGCTCTAGGAGGCATTTCTGATGTGGACGTGAGTGAAACTGGTACATACTTGCAAAAAAAGTTCTAGTTGTGAGGTATCTCATTTTTGGATAGGTAAAGTGATTTTTCTGGGTGTTCTTGATGTACAGCTCTATTGGCATCTACAGTGTCTTTAAGTGATGAATCTCTCTGAAGGCTTTGCTGCTTCTGCTGTGTGATCGGCTCCCAACAAACTCCAGAGTGCAAGTGATTTATCAGCCACTACTTTTTGGGGTGAGGAAAAGGCTAATACTTTATGGATCTATCAGCGTCCCTGTATGGCATGTGGAATACAATATCCTGCCAAAAAGAGGAGGGATGTCTGCTACCTGGCAATCCATCATTCCTCCCAGTGCCCCATGGCAAAGGCACTTCTCTTTTTTCCATCAGACAATGTGCAAGTACTGTTATGCAGGGAAGAGCTGCTCCCTTCTCCTCCTCCACAAATGGTTATGAAACCCTGAAAATGCAGCTTCTGTGGGATGAAGAATAAGATGGAAAGGGTCATTTTGAGAGGGAGAAGCTGTCGCTGCCTGCAGCTCTTGGCTTCCGCAGGACACGCGAGCTCTCAAGCGATGCAGCTGGGCCATGGTCGCACAACAGGATCACAGCAGGGATGAGAAATCCAGGCAAAACCTGCCCATGTAGGCTGCCAGCTATGTGCTGAAAACATGCAGATGTGTCAACAGATGCTCCAGGGTTTTTCTTTTCTCCCCTGCCCCACGGTGATTTCCTCCACTACAGGCATGGGTCAGCTGACCTTGTCCCCATGGAGCTCTTCCAGCCCTTCGATAGTGAAGAAGTGAAATGTGTTGATAACCTGGAGAGTGTCTATTGGGAAGTATGAATCCCTCTCCTATGTCTCTCCTTGGCATTTTAATTGATTCAGGGTTTTCCCAGTGGAGAACTTCATAAAAGCATTAGATAAAATCAGCTACACACGATCCTGCCTCTTATTACTTACAGGCTTGAGGCAGGTAGATGATTAAGTGAAATTTTTACAGTGTGAGCAGTTGTAACAAGGGAAATTATCCTGGATATGAGACAATGACTTGGCTCTTACTACATCTGCTGGCAGACAACTAACCCCATGACATTGCCTCTGATCTTGGAGCAAGTTGTCTGCTTTCTCCTCCAGGACAAACCTGCGCTTGCTACCCTCACACATTAAAGGAGAAGCCGCATGGACGTGCAGCGCTCAGGAAGATTGCTGCAGACTTTCTTTGGGGTGTTGCAGTCCTGATGGAGGTCAGAGAGTCCGCAACCTGGGGAATGCTTCTGCAGGCATCGGGGTGGAGAGCATCCTTTGGGCTTGGGCACGGAGCTGGGAGTGCTACAGAACACGACAATATTTTCGGTCCATGGACGGGATGGGATTCACTCCCATGTCTCCATCCAGGTACATCCTTGGGCTTATTACCCCAAGGAAAGTCAGTAATGCCAGAGTGAAAACCAGGAGAAATGAGTGAAAATCATTTGCTCCATTAGAGAAAGTCGTCAGTTAAAATGTGAGGTTTTTTTTTTCCTGCCAGAGGACTTTGAGTATAACCTAAAATAGTGATTGAAAGAGGGATCTGCCACTTAGTTTTGTTGTACGCGTCCACGAGCCTTAACTCGCTTCTGACATAACTCCTTGTTGATAACGAAACTTCATTTTTGCAGGGAATCGTTGTCAAGATAATGACAGATCCCACTGTGAAGCAAGATCCAGTAAAGAGCACTAATGTTGTTTTCTAATTTGGTTTGAAGATTTAAAGCACTCCCTCATCTTAGCAGAGATACCTAAATGCCACCTATTTGGTGTTGTATGTAATTCTTTGCTGTAATGGCATGCTTGACAGTATCTGTGTGCTTAGCTGGAACAGTAAAAGCCTCCTGTACTTAAATGAAATACACCCAGCCGGTTCGAAGATGAACACAGAGATGCTTGGATGCTTTTCAGACAACTGTAATTCAGACCATAAACATAATATAGATTGCGATAGCGAATATAAAGGAACGCTTCAAATACCAGCCTTTGTATTTTGCAATTTGGTCCAATTGATTCCTAACCTAAAGCAATACTGTAGCCAAACCACAAACTGTTGCATAAACACAACAAATCCATCACTGAATCAATGAAGGAGATGCAGAGGAGATAGGTTAACTACCCCGTGCGAGGCGGCTCGCGTGAGCCGGGGCACGTGTGACAGTATTTCATGGAAGGAACCAGGAGAGACAAAAACGTGTAAAGGATGAATCCTCATCCATATCGTGGAGCGCACGCCGGCTCCTGGCTCTGCTGAAAGCAGGTGCAATTTGCCTTGCACAATACCTACTCCTCTGAGCAAAATGAAATTCCTGGATTCCTCCAGATTCCTGCAAAGCGGGACTTTTAGCTGCCCGGTTAACGGGAGTTTGGTCAGCCATGGTTACTAGACACAATAAATGGATAATAAATAGCGCAGTCTGTGGCCAGCAACAGGCTACGACAATCCATTAACCACCGAGACACGCTGCACATTCCAGCTTATCAGTCTCATATCCATAATATATTTTAACAATCTCTCCCTGGCAGGCATTTTCTTACAACAAACACACAGATCGGACTTGCATTTTCCATCCCTCTTCAAAATTTCAGAGTGAAAGAGAGCTGGTAGGGAGCCGTTAGTGCTAATTTGATCCTGTATTTGCACTGGGAATTTTAAATAGCTTTTTGGGCTGTGCTTGTTCCCTCCTCGGTTTTCTCCACCGAAGCAGCTCTGGTCTCCCTGGCAGGCATTTTCTTACAACAAACACACAGATCGGACTTGCATTTTCCATCCCTCTTCAAAATTTCAGAGTGAAAGAGAGCTGGTAGGGAGCCGTTAGTGCTAATTTGATCCTGTATTTGCACTGGGAATTTTAAATAGCTTTTTGGGCTGTGCTTGTTCCCTCCTCGGTTTTCTCCACCGAAGCAGCTCTGGGCAGGCTGGGGGCGAGGAGACAGCCTGGGCAAACACAAGTTTGGGAATTTCTTGTACGTGGTCCCTGCTGTTTTTAAGGGAAGCCTTCCCTCGGCCTGCCTGCTCGCTCCCCACTTTGCAGAGCCGCTTGCCGGGTGACGGGGAGCATGCGGCCTCCCAGCTGAGCACGAATTGCTGCTGTTTTGGTGGGATGGAGCCGGGCTGCCCTGAGCCCCACCGGGGCCACGGCCAGGGTCCCCGTGTCCCGCGGGGTCCCCTGAGGGTCTGGGCTTCG
>NW_010238112.1:363-3564 GCF_000690775.1 Eurypyga helias | reverse complement strand
CGCCGCCTGGCCCCGGGAGTGCCGAGGCCCGGCGCCTCGGTGCCAGGGGTTTTTCTTTTGGCCCTCTCCCTCCCAACCCTTTCTGCTGGAGGAGCTGTGTTGGCACACGCCTAAGGGTCTCCTCCGCTGCATTAGGAGACAGTGAAAGACAGGTTGTCTAGAGTACATAACCTCACGAAGAGATGCACTATGGCAAGTGTTTACACGACTTATAGGACTTTCACCCCCTTAATTTAATGTATTCTTTGTTCGTGTGTATGAGTTTGTTGCTTGTAAATACTTTGTCCGAGAGATTTATCTTTTTACAGATTTTTTCTAGAAATGACGTTTCGATTATCAGGTTAAGCAGGGTGAGCTCATTCGCCAAACTGGATCCACTTTTATATCGGTAAAGCCGATGACCCTACCAAGTAAACGTCTTAAGCTCAAGCAGATACCTCAAAAAAGAGTAGCGCTATTTCTTTAAATGTGACAAACAAGGCTTCGATTGCACTAGGTTTTGTAAACCTTACCCGGTGTGTTTGCCCCACCTCCCCACCCCACGAAAGCTGTGCAGGGTTATACTCAAACGAAAGGTATAACTGCCCAAAAGACCTCACCTCTTCCTATTTTCGTATTAACCTTCCTTTAGACTCGATGTCTTTTCAACCTACTCGTGAATGTGACGAATGGCCAAATGAATGTATAATTTCTGTGGTTGGTGTCTGGACCATTGCATGACGCACTGTGCTTTGCTGTACTGCGGGTACACTGAGTTCTATCAGTTGTCGTGTGTGAGCGAAATGTCATCCTGGTTTTCTGTACAATCATGAAGGGCTCTGGGATTCCACCGGTGATGGAAGCCAGGGCAGGATTTACGGGTCCTTATAATGTCTGTAATAAATATATTCCACTTTCAGGTAGCCCTCGTCTGTCTACCTCTGCGTGACGTCAGTGCCGAGTCACAGGCTGGCCTCAGCAGTTTGGTTTCCCTTATTTTCTACTGCTGCGACCAAGGGGGAAAGGGAGGAAAAGTCTCCCAACTTTCCTCCTCATGTGCTGTTTTGCTGGGGTCAGAGCTCTGGCCGCCCAGCCTGACTCATAACACAAAACTTCTTCCTTTCCTATGCTCAGATAATATTATTGTTAGAAAATAGAAGGCCCTCCTCTCCCTCCTCCGCAACTGGGAGGAATTTATGATCCCGATCTATTTCTGAAGCACAAACACGAGAACTTCCTGGGTCAAGTGCTAACCTTTTCACCTCGGGATGGATGCTGACATTACATAAACAGAGCACGTTTCAAAAGCAGAAACTGTCTTCAGCCAGTCTTTCCTCACATCGCAGGCCCCTCGCCAAGGGCTGTACATTTAATTAGCCCGGGCATTAAGCTCGTCCGGCTTCTGTCCCCCCTCCCCACCCAGCCTCAGGCTGCCATCGCCAGAGGCTGATGGGTGCCAAGGTGGGAGACGGCTCCCAGGCGCTTGGCAGTGTGCTTCTGGCATTAACCCCAGCCCTTTCCCCATCACCAGCGCTTGATTTTTTTTTTTTCCTTCGGGTAAAATAGCGAGTTCTCGCAGGTAAATACCATAAGAGGTGCCAAATAAACAGCGGATCGGGGGGGCGGGAAGCAGGGGGGAGCGTGAGTGTGGAGAATCGGTGTCGCAGGACGGAGCAGAGGGATGCTCAGCTGGACGGGGAGGGGTGTCTCAAGTCACTGCTGCTTCTGGAATTTCAGCGCAAACACGCGTAACATCTCCTTCACCAGGCCCATCTGCAGGGGAGTGCTCCCGAGCTTCTCCCGGGGCCGGGCTGCCCACACAGGCTCGGTTTTGCGGGATGTGCAGAGAGCCAACGAAATTTTCTTCAGGTGGGTGTCAAAAGGGGCAAGCCCTGATTTGCAAAGCGCTGCGGCCATATCAAGAGCCGAGCTATCTGCAAGGGAGCAGGGCTGGCTCCAAAGGCTCACGCCGATGCCTCTATTTCTTTCATTTCCCCGCCTGCCATATACTTTACCTTTTGTTTATTAGTGTAAAGCCACAAAGCAAACCAGATGGCCGTCTTCCAGAGACTTGGATGTGTTAAAGTGGCATTTGCATGCCAATGAGGGCATTTCAATATCGAAATCTGGATCTAAACATTGCTGGAATCCGGATCTGCAACCCAGCTCCCCCGGTGTTGACTTAATGCGTTAGAAAGAGCGGCCATAAATTACAGCCTAAATGCGAGAGACAAGACACTTGTCAGTGCGTCAATCTGAGGCGAGTAAAGAATCCCATCTCCTTCTAAGCCCAAACCCTGCCTTATCCTTCCCCCTTTTTTTTCTCCCCCCCCCAAGCAGCCCTGATCGATTGCAAGCAAAGACACCCCGAACGCTCCCATCCTGGCTCTTTTTGTTAGCGTTATTATTATTTCGATACGATCAGCCTTTTCGGGTCAAGGGGTGTGGGGAAGAGAAATTGAAATCTCTAGTTTTAGAGTTTCTACCACAAAAATATCGCTAAAAAAATCACAGCGTGCTTTGGACCTTTAGGTCGTAAGGATCCTTTTGTATTTACAACTTTTAAAACTTATTTTAGTTTTTCTCTCTAAAGTCTCAGGGGAAGAAATGAAGAAAAAAACCTCCAACCAAAAAAATCAACCCAAACCGCGTCCAAATGTCAAACGGAGTTTAGCATCTTCCTATCATACTGAAGGCCATTTCTGCTGTTCACCTTTAAAGTTTACTTTTGGAGGCTGTTGGTGTTTTCCTCTGGGGCAATCAGATTGAAACCGATCAATATTTACTCAGTCTGAAAGGGCTGTTGAAAAGGCAGCGAACAACAAACTGCTTAGCTGCTCTCCCCTCTTTAATCTCAGGTTCACCGAAAGTTCAAGCAGAAATGAATTCGGTGATGGGTCACTTTAGAATAAGTCCCAGTGGTTAATCTCACAGCCTTGGTAAAGGCAACGATTAGAGAGTCATCCCTCTCCTTCTCGCTGTCTCTCCAGCAGCGGCAAATTTCGTTTTTGCCCGGCAGTTTTCTACTAAATCTTAACCCTTTTCCTCTGTTTTGGGGGACAGAACCCCAGCATCTCCCCCGCCCTGCGCCCGACGCTTGCGTAAAGGCGGGTACCGCCGGCGCGGGGGAGCGGGTGTGCGGGAAACCAGCCCTCCGGCAAGGGATCCTACATTTTCAAGGAGGCGTCCGGGGCCAGGAGAGGGATGCTCGGGGCTTGCTTT
>NW_010238112.1:0-336 GCF_000690775.1 Eurypyga helias | reverse complement strand
GGCGCCCGGCGGCGGGAGGCGCTGGCAGAGCCGCGGGGCTGGGTGCTCCCCTCCGTCCTTTACGGGAAAAGAGAGAAATCTGTGCAAAACGCGATGGACGTCGCTGCTAATTGCAGGGACTCTTCAAAGGCCAAAGTTCACGTAAGCACTGCATAAATGCATGCTTAACAGGGATTTATTAGTACCTCTCTAATGGCAGCTCACGTTTGTGCTATAGACTCGAGCGGGTTTTCACTGGCAAATGGTTTCTAAGGAGCTATCCCCCATCCCACCCGGGCATTGCCGGGGGACCCCGGGCACGAAAGGCTAGGGACTCCCGGCCGGGCCCCGGGGAGG
>NW_010238111.1:8855-9480 GCF_000690775.1 Eurypyga helias | reverse complement strand
TCCACAGCTCCTCCACCCCTTATCCATCCCCTCCACAGCTCCTCCATCTCTTCCATCCTTTTCATATCTCCTTCCTCCCTTCCATCCCCTCCATCTCCTCCATCCCTTCCATCCCCTCCACATCTCCTCCACCCCCTCCATCTCCTCAGCCCTGGCCAGCAGGTTCTTGCCCTTCCCCCAGACCAGGATCCTGCTGCCCCAGCTTTGTTGGATGCAGGATCTGCTCCCCCCCTTGCCGGATCTGCTCCCCCCGGCCCTCACCGCAGCTGCACTATAATTTCCCTTCCCTTCCTCCTCGCCTCGCCCAGCTCTGCCGTAATTTCCCCAGCGCCGCACCCGCATGCATTAAACATGCCCATAAACAACATCGCTGGCCCCCAGACCAGGATCCTGCTGCCCCAGCTTTGTTGGATGCAGGATCTGCTCCCCCCCTTGCCGGATCTGCTCCCCCCGGCCCTCACCGCAGCTGCACTATAATTTCCCTTCCCTTCCTCCTCGCCTCGCCCAGCTCTGCCGTAATTTCCCCAGCGCCGCACCCGCATGCATTAAACATGCCCATAAACAACATCGCTGGGTGCCGGCGCACATCTGGACGGGAGGGCGTGGGGGTACCACCCACCCCCCC
>NW_010238111.1:8269-8817 GCF_000690775.1 Eurypyga helias | reverse complement strand
AGGGAAACCAAGCCACCAAGTGACAAATAAGAAGAATTTCTTAAAAAAATTGGGGGAAAAAAAGAAATATCAGCACGAGCCCCATCAAACGTCGAAGAGACCGTTTTTATTTGCCGCCAAAATAAAGATGTAAATTGAAGAAAAAACGCCAAAGAAAACGCCAAAAAAACAAACCCCAACCGAGGTCAGCTCAGATGAAGGCAGATGAGATCCATGCGCCACGAACCGCGGGAAGAAACCAAAGGAATGTAAAAATCAACAAGGAGGAGGAGGAGGAAGGCTCCGTCCCCTTGAGGGAATGGCTGAGGCTGAAGTGTACCAAAATAAAGAGCTGGGGAGGGAGAGCAGAGGAGTCCAGCGCTGGGGGGGGGCAGGGGGGGGGGGGCCCGTTGTTCCAGGTGTAGAGCACCCTCTCCCGCGGGTTGTAGTCCAGCATGGATATGTGGGAATACTGGTTGTGGAAGGGAATATCCGTGTATTCGTAGCTGGAAGTGTTTTTGGAGTAGGCAAAATAAATCTTGGAGCCGGCGAGGGGGGACATGGAGAAG
>NW_010238111.1:7039-8210 GCF_000690775.1 Eurypyga helias | reverse complement strand
GACGTAGAGCGTGCCGCAGATCATGAAGGACTCCCCGGCGCTTCGTTTGGGGTAACCCGTGTCCCAGCTACGCAGGACCTCCAGCGTCTGGGGATCCACCCGGCTCACCACGATGTTGCCGGCGTTTTGGTTGGTGGTGTAGACAGCCCACAGCCCACTCTCATCCACCATGAAGTCGATGTCGGAGAAACCGCCCCACGAGTAAGGGAAGGTGTTGTTGTAGCCGGCGCCGGCGAGGCTGCGCTGTACCAGCACGCTGCGGGAGCGGAAGTGGTACTTCACCGCGATGTTACTCTGGTATTTGTTGTAGTAGAGGGACCCGTTGAAGACCACGTGGCCGGTGCCGGCCCAGGGATGCGGCAGGAGATGTTGCACGAAGTTCTGCCCCGTCACAAAGTCGTTCAAGGTCCGGAACTCCAAGACGCGGCGGCCCTTGTAGTATCCATCCATGTACCACACCTGCGGTGGGCTCAGGTTAGGGATGCCCGGCCAAAACGGGGCTCCCACCCCCACCACGATGGGCTCCCGGGACAGACGGACACGACCCATGCGCTGCACGTGCAGCCATTTGCTCCGCTGCCGTGTGCCGGGGAGCAAAATTTTCCCAGCTTCCCCCTCGAAACGTGTTTTCTGCTCTTTCTGCTGACCAAATGCTCAGCTAATTTTTAATAAGCGGGCGTGCTTCAGCCTGATTGAGTTCCCAGGGACTCCGAGGAAGCTCCTGCCCAGTTTCCTTCGTTAGCACTTGGCAGGGCTCTGCAGAGGCAGCACGTGCCCCGCGTGCGATGGATCAGAGGATTTGCACCCCGGCAAGCGTGCACCCAGGCGTGAGCACCCCAGGCAGGGTGTACCCTGGGTGCACGGGCAGCGTGCACCCCAGGGAGGGTGCACCAAGGTGTATGGATCCCAGGCACTCCGCACCCCAGGGAGCATGCACCAAGGTGGACGGACCCCAGGGAGCATGCACCAAGGTGTATGGACCCCAGGGAGGGTGCACCCCAGAGAGGGTGCACCAATATACAGGGACCCCAGGCAGCATGCAACAAGGTGCATGTACCCCAGGGAGCATGCACCAAAGTCCAGGGACCCCAGGCAGTGTGCACAGGCAGCGTGCAACCCAGGGAGCATGCACCAAGGTGTATGGACCCCAGGGAGCATGCACAGGCAGTGA
>NW_010238111.1:5446-5719 GCF_000690775.1 Eurypyga helias | reverse complement strand
AGCGGGCACGGGCAGTGTGCACCCCAGGGAGCATGCACCAAGGTGTACGGACCCCAGGGAGCATGCACCAAGGTGTATGGGATGCCAGCAAGTACGCACTGTGCTGCATGGACCCCAAACAGCATGCACCCCAGAGAATATGCACCAAGGTCCGTGCACCCCAGGAAGTGTGCATGGGCAGTGTGCACCCCAAGGAGTGTGCATGGGCAGTGTGCACCCCAGGGAGTGTGCATGGGCAGTGTGCACCCCGGGGAGCGTGCATGGGCAGGGGGC
>NW_010238111.1:4799-5345 GCF_000690775.1 Eurypyga helias | reverse complement strand
AATGACGGACCCGGCCCTGCAAAAAGAGGAGCGCCCCGCCTGCAAAATTCACCCCTGCTTGGGTCTGGGGGGGTTTGGGGGAAAGACACCCACCAAAGAGTCATGGGAAGCCCCGGCAGGACTGTACACCCCACCCTCATGGGTGCCCACGCCACTCACCCGGCTGTCAGCGCTGGGAGTCATCGTGTCGGTCATCCACGACCCGAAGCGGGAGCCCGATGCTCGGATGGTGATGGGGTTGCTGACACCCGTCAGCTTCCCGCAGCCTGGGGAGGGGGGAGCGACAGAATATGGGGTTAAGGGTGGGCATCCAGGACCATTTCCCAGATCTCCCCAGTCCTGCGAGCATCACATACCAAGCGGGGAGGAAGCAGGGCTCCCCTCCGCCCCCGGGACCCTCCCAGGAGAATTGGGGCCTGCAGGGTGAGGGATATTTAAGGAAAAGGCACCGCTGGGCTCCGGCAGCTATTCCCAAGGAAGGAAAGGCAGCTCTTCCACAGATCCCGGGGCTCGGGCCCCCCCGGCAACACCCCCGTCACACACACT
>NW_010238111.1:3065-4666 GCF_000690775.1 Eurypyga helias | reverse complement strand
GTGCAGGGACACTGCTGGAAGAGAGGTACCCGGGTGCCCACCCACTCCAGAGCCCAGGCTGGGGAAAAGGGGGGACACACACCGTACCCAGTTTTTGCATGCAGGCGTGCAGCCGTGCCTCCAGCATCAGCACCCGCTGCTGCAGCTCCTCATAGTCGTAGGCACCCATCTCCTCCTGGATGGCCAGCAGATTCCCGGAGAGGTTCCTCACCTCCTCCTTGAGGTGCACAATCAGCCTCGTGTCCGACTTGTACTGATCCAGGACGGGCATCAGCGGCAGCAGCTCCGTCATCTTGTCCTTGAGTGCCTGTTTAAGGGGTACAAGGGAAAAAAACCCACCCCCACCCCCCCTGCCTGGTGACACTTGTCCGCCTGCCTGCTGCCCACCTGCCCATCCCTCCGGGGTAGCAGGGACTTTTCCCTATTCCCTGGGTTTCTAATTAATAACAATTACAAGGCCATTGCATCTTCCAAGTGTTTGGGGAGCGCTAATGAATCCCCCATAGCATTGCCTGACTCTATGGAGTGGGAAGCAGGCAGGATCCAGCCCCACTGTGGGAGCACAGGGTGAAATCCATCCCTCCCAGCCAGCCTGGAGCAGCGGGATGGCTGGGCACGGAGTGATGCTCTACACAGGGAGGCAGGAAGGTGGAGGGATGGTGCCAAGGGAGTGAGAGTAACAGGCAGAGTTCTATGCCAGGGGCAGGGGTTAAAAAGATCCGCTTATTTTAGGAGAAGGTTAAGAGGCGTTTTGGGAAGGATCCAAGCAAAGGCCAAGCAGGTCCCCAACAGCTGACGTGGGAACAGGGTGAAAGTAGGGAATGGGGAGAGCATGCCAGGGATGGGTGATGGCTCCAGGCAACGGGTGCCTGTGCACCAGCACCCTGCATGCCGAAGGGATGCTTGGCCTTGGGAACCCCACAGGGATGTTCAGTTCTGGGATCACTGCAGGGATGCTTGGCCATGGGATCCCCACAGGGATATTCAGTTTTGGGATCACTGCAGGCATGCTTGGCCTTGGGAACCCCACAGGGATGTTCAGTTCTGGGATCACTGCAGGGATGCTTGGCCTTGGGAGCTCTGCAGGGATACTTGGTCTTGAGAAGCCCATGGGGATGCTCATCCTTGAGAATCCCACGGGGATGCTCAGCTCTGGGATCACCACAAGGATGCTCAGCCATGGGAGCTCTGCAGGGATGTTCAGCCTTGGGAATCCCATGGGGATGCTCAGCTCTGGGATCACCACAAGGATGCTCAGCCATGGGAGCTCTGCAGGGATGCTCAGCCTTGGGAACCCCGTAGCGGTGCTCAGCCTTGGGAACCCCGTAGTGGTGCTCAGCCTTGGGAACCCCGCAAGGATGCTTGGCTCTGAGATCACTGCAGGGATGTTCAGCCTTGGGAATCCCATGGGGATGCTCAGCTCTGGGATCACACAGGGATGCTTGGCCATGGGAGCTCCGCAGGGCTGCTGAGCCTTGGGAACCCCACAGAGATGCTCAGCTCTGAGATCACTGCAGGGATGCTCAGCCTTGGGAACCCCACAGGGATGCTCAGCCTTGGGAACCCCACAGGGATGCTCAGCGCCGGGAACACTGCAGGGA
>NW_010238111.1:1940-2504 GCF_000690775.1 Eurypyga helias | reverse complement strand
CGCTCCAACGAGTCGCCTTCACTCAAGGATGCCGTAAATCCACAGCCAGCACCTCCATCCCGCTCTACAGCCCCCAGCCCCACTCACAGTCCCACAGCTCAGTGGGTTTTCCCAGGAACAAGCCCAGCTCGCCAGCACCTTCCCTCCCTTTCATTTCAGGGCGGCATTACCGGGCCAGCATCCCCATGGCTGGGCAGGATTGCATCCCAGGCGTGGGGCTCAGCACCTCCCGCCATGATTAAACCTGCCGAGACATTTGCTGCAGCTCAGATATTTAATCAATGTCTCGTCTCTGCAACTGTCAGCGCCCAGCATCCACCCGAGCATCCTCCGGCCCGTTTCGGTGCCAAGAACCAGCCGCTCCCGAGACAGAAACACTCTTCAGCTGTCAGGATGAAACCTTAAGGCTCCCAAAATAAACCAGTGTCCCATCAGGAGGGTGGTGGGTAATGGGATTTCTGGGGGGGTGCGGAGCCGCCGCAGCACGGGCAGCATCGACTTGCAGGCTGCATCGATCAGCACCCGGCGCTGGCGGCGTCCGCCCCACAGTGGGCGGAAGGGGGC
>NW_010238111.1:1572-1806 GCF_000690775.1 Eurypyga helias | reverse complement strand
CCCCCGCCACACATGGGGAAGCGGCAGGATGAGGCCCCGGGTCCTGCGCCGTGTCTGTGTGCTCATCACAGATGGGCTGTCACACTCTGGCATCGAGCACCCACCCCGCACGCTCAGGTACCACAGGGATGCTCAGCCCTGGGACCACCCTGGGGATTCTTGGCCCTGGGACCACCCCAGCGATGTTCAACCATCTGGACCACCCCAGGGATGCTCGGCCCTGGGACCACCTCG
>NW_010238111.1:0-1198 GCF_000690775.1 Eurypyga helias | reverse complement strand
GTATGCTCGGCCCTGGGACCACCTCGGGAATACTCAGCCCTGGGACCACCCTGGGAATGCTCAGCTCTGGGACCACCTCAGGAATACTCAGCCCTGGGATCACCCTGGGGATGCTCAGCACTGGGACCATTTCAGGGATGCTCAGCCATGGATCCACCCCGGGGATGATCAGCCACCTGGACTACCCCAGGAATACTCAGCCCTGGGATCACCCTGGGGATGCTTGGCCACCCAGACCACCCCAGGGATGCCCACCCACCCAGACCACCAAAAGCAGGCCCCTTTCCCAGGGTGCCCACCCACGCTGTATCCCCATGCATGCTCGGGGCTGGCTGCCAAACCCATCAGCCGGCCCCACGGGGCACGAGGGGCACCGGAGGAGCGCAGACTGACCTGGAAGCTCTTGGTGTTGAGGCTCTTCTGGCTCTCAGCAGCCACCTTCAGCCTGGAGTCCAAGCCCTTCATCAGCGACTCGGTGTTGCGCACGTACTGGAGGTCCCGGTAGGTCCGGAGATCCAGCACCTCCATCGACTGGGAGATGTTCTGCACCTGCACGGTGGGGTGATAAAGGGCCTAATTAAACAGCCCCTGCCCTAACGAAGCGGCCTGAGACAGGGAAATATGAGCGGCAGAGTCAGCGAGGCGATGGGGAAGGAGAGCAGCCCCCAGGACCAGCCCAGCGCCAGTGGGGACACGGTGTGGGAGACCCCCTCCCAGTGTCCCCATCCCCAGGGAGCCAGAGGACGAGCCGCTCCCCGCTCCCCCGCTCCGGCGTTCACGTAAAACGTTTGCGAGAAAACCCTTCCCCCTGCAGCTTTCCCGTATAAAATACTGCATTTTCCTCATCCTGCTTCAGCCCTGATTTGTTGGCTTTTTTTTTTAACCCACCCGAGAGCACATTTCCCGAGTCTATGAGCTTTCATTCCTTAATTTCATCTGCCGCAGCCGGCAAAGTTATTTTATTTCCCTGCTTCCACAGGACGCGGCCGCGTTCCTCCAACGGTTATTTATTTTTCAGCGCTTGGCCCCACTGGTGTTTTCGGTGCTGCCGCCTCGGAAAGGAGCCGCGTAAAAGGGGGTTGGATTCTATATTTTTTTTTTTGGCAGCGGGTTATAATGAAAGTTTAATCGGGTTTGTGGTGCGCCCGCTGGTGCGGATGTGGAAAAACGGGAGCCAGGGGGGGAATGAAATGAGCCA